>NW_017671462.1:0-34416 GCF_001879085.1 Nicotiana attenuata | reverse complement strand
TATATATATATATATATATATATATATATATATATATATATATATATATATATATATATATGAGTAGTAACGATATTACTGAGGATAAATATAAAATAGGTTTTATAAAGGTTTCCAATAAAACACAAGAAAATAAGTATTGTTTTGATATTTTTTTAAACTATAGTTTGAAATCTGCAAACTAGGAATACCGTAATCTCAGAACTACTTATCAAATTTCTTCTCGCAAGTAGGGAAAATAATTAATGATACAAGAAAGAAATATGCATGAACGTAGAATGAAGATAGGGAAAGTAAATAATGACACAAGAAAGTTTTCTAATCAAGTCGTCAACATCCATTGAATAGATAAAACAAAAATCAATAAGTTAGATATAGCATGTGAAAAATGTTTAGCCGAGAGAAGAAATTAAAAATTACTACTATTTATCATCATTTATGCATAATAACAAACACATTATGCATTCCAATTCAAAAGTTCATTTAATGCATTTCATCTTTCACCTATATACTGCACACATACAGAAGACAAGTTGAAGTTTTCTGATGGCTGTTTGTTACTCTGTATCTGCCATTGCCATTGTATCAACTTTTGTAACCATATTTTCTCTTTGCCTTTTCTTGAATTCAAAAACCAAACTCTTCAATAAAGATGTGAGCTTATTAGGAACAAACGAATGCGATATTTACCAAGGAAGTTGGGTTTTTGATGATTCATATCCACTATATAATTCATCAACTTGTCCCTTTATTGAGGAATCATGGGATTGCCAAAAGAATGGACGCCCTGATAAAGATTATTTAAAATATAGATGGCAGCCCTATGGATGTAATTTGTCAAGGTATAAGTTTGTTTATCATATGATTGGTCACTAAAAGAGTTCGATATATATTCTTTAATTAATATTTGATCTTATCTCTTTTCCGTTGTAGATTTAATGGAACCAAATTATTGTTAAAATACAAAGGAGTTCGATCGATATTCTTGAATTAATACAATAACAACCTTAGTCTCAGTAAGTTGGGGTCGGCTATATGAATCCTTACTTCTTCATTTAAGCTCAACTCATATAACCATCATACAAGATAAATTAAGAGTAAAACATAAGTCAAATATATACATAAATAATAGTAGTGATATTGGAAGTTCTCTAACATATCTAAACATATTCCCATCTAGTAAATATCAAGTTATTATAGCTTTTTCGAGACAACTTCCTTTCATACAATTTTAAGTCTACCCCATCTTATTCTTGAATTAATATTTGATCCTTTTTTTTTCCTTGTAGATTTAATGGAACCGAATTCTTATTAAAATACAGAGGAAAGCGCATCATGTTTGTTGGAGATTCACTGGGTCAAAATCAATGGCATTCCCTTGCGTGTATGATTCATGCATCACAACCACAAGTCAAGTATATCATGGATAAAATTGGAAGGCAATATACATTCAGCCTCCCCGTAAGTCATTTTTTTGTTTAGTTTTTATAAACTAACATTATAAAATCATTGTTACTTTATTAGATTATTTAAAAGATAATTGCAGGTAAGTTCATAACAAGTAATATTAGTAACCTGAAAAATAATACAGGTTGAATGTTAGTTTTATATAAGTTAAATTCATTATTTACATATGTTTCGTTCACTTTTTACACAACATCTCTATCAAATATCTTTATTTTTTATTTTTTATTTTGTGTGGTCAAAGTTGAGAAAATGAGAAAAAGAAAGGTTTTATCAGATGTCTTTCTTTTGTTTTTTTCTTTCTTATTTTTCTCCACTAAGACATGATTATAAAGATATGAGTTGATGGGATATTGGTGAAACTGTAGGATTACAATATTTGGTTATTGTTTCTTGGGAATCCTCTCATTGTTGACATTATCACGGAAAAAGGCTCAAGAGTACTGAAGATTGATTCAATCCGTTCGGAAAATGTCTGGAAAGAAATGGATGTTTTGGTGTTTAATACATGGCATTGGTGGAATCGCACAGGGATTAATAAACAAACGTGAGATACATTGGATACAACATTTTTCAACATTCTTTTATATATAGTATATAATTCTTCCCTACTAATTATTAATAATTAATGCAAGATCTGTTGCAGTTGGAATAGCGTTCAAGATGGGAATACTACATACAAAGATATGAACAGATTAGAACTTTACAAAAAAGCACTAAATACATGGGCAAAATGGGCTGACTCTAATCTCAACTCCACAAAAACAAGAGTCTTTTTTCAAGGAGTTTCTCCTGACCATGAGAAGTAAATTTCATTCTTCCTTTTAACTAGTTTATTCTTTTCTTTAAGGTGTATATGGTAATTAATATCTTGAAATTAAAATATTTTATTGATTATACTCAGATGTGAAGGAAAAACAAGACCATTGCAAAGTCCAGGAAGTTTGTTTCCAGGAGAAATGGAACTAGAGAACGTTGTGAAAACAATGTCAAAGTTAAATGTTCGTTTGATCAATATAACGAGCTTGTCACAATATAGAGCAGACGGTCACCAATCCATCTATAGCTATAAAATGGATTGCTTGCACTGGTGTCTACCTGGGGTCCCTGATGCTTGGAATCAACTCCTTTACCACCATCTTATTTCATAGTTTTAGCACATTTTGCCCCTTTTTTTCTTCTTAATATACTTTTCTTTTAAATTTTGCATGGAAATCTACACGAATTTATAACTCCTTTAAACCTGGGGAATGAATTTTGGCGATTCTGAGTACCTTTCCATCTAACTTATCAACTACCTCTAATTAAGAGGAAGAATTCTGATCTTGTTATACATTGAGCTATATCTCTGTCTTATGAGGAAATGAGCAGCCAGTTATAGCAAGGACCATAGGCTATTAATTTGGTTGTTATTAGATGAAAGACAGGGCCAGCTTCCTAACTATCCAGATGTAAGTTAATGTTCTTAACGTCGACCAGGTAATGTTTAAATCGATAATTGATATTTTATACTTCAATACCACACAAGATGGGAGTGATTTGTATAGTGTCCACTTTTTAGCGTGCACAGATTATAGAAGGACCTAGTTCTTCTATGTGTTTCTTATACTACCGTTGCGGAATTATAAATAAAAAAAAGTAAAGAACACAAGTATTTTTACGTGGAAAATACCTAGCTTAAAAGGTGAAAAAACCACGACCTAGTGCCCAGTAGGATTTTTTCCAACACTTCACTATATCTTTGAGCCAAAAGAGCATTTACAAAACTCTTGTAAACCTAAATATTACCTCTAACCCTTTGTGGCAACCAGCCTCAGACTGCTGCAACAATTTCAAGTTAACTCTAACTTGAATAATACACTCAGAGTACCTAGTACAAATGCTTCTACATAAAGTTTAAAGGTACAACTCAAAAGCCATACTACAATTGACCTAGAATAAAAGACAGACACTTGAAACTGGTTCTTTTATCTGGTTCATGTATCTACACGTTCGCACACTCGAATCACACAGGAATTACTTGCAAAATGCCTTGCTATTTTGCTCTCAACTCTCGTTTAACTTCAGCATTTGTGTGTCGCCGGTAAAATAAGAACATCCTGAAATATATAGAGTTAGTAGAATAGGAAATAACTAGAGTTCTAATACTATATATACTCTTCCTTGGTGGAAGAGCTCAAGTTATCATCAACTTCTAACTCTTTCCCATATCTTGGATAGAGTTCTCTTCACGTAAGGAGTCCTGCTCCTTATCATATGAAACCTTTTCGTTCAAAAGATATCCAATATAGCCATTTATGCTTATCTCCTTTACGTGCATGCCTTGTGCTCGAATTTGCCCCTGTCTGTATGCACTGTGTATGGACCTGGTTCATGTGTGTGTTTCTTTGTCAATCGTCAAAGCAAACTTATTCAGGCAAGAGTGTCAATTTCTTTGGAGGCTTCCATTTTACACCTTTTAAGCAGCTCTTTCACATAATTTTGGTGATGGATCATACTTCCATTTGGATTTTGTTTTATTTGATAGCCTAAAAAGAAATTAAGCTCACCCATCATACTCATTTCAAATTCACTCCTCATTAGCTTAGCAAATTCCTTACTTAACCTATCTATAATTGCTCCAAAGATTATATAATCAACATATATCTGAACTACCAAGAGATCTTTACCTTTTTCTTTCAAGAATAAAGTATTATCAATATTACCTCTCTTGTAGCCATGCTCTAGCAAGAATTTAGATAATCTTTCATACCATGCTATTGGAGCCTGTTTGAGCCCATAAAGTGCCTTGTCAAGCTTCTATACATGATCAGGACATTCCTTGCTCTCAAAGCCAGGAGGTTGCTTGACGAACACTTCTTCTTTTAGATAGCCATTGAGGAAAACACACTTGACATCCATATGATGGAGAGTGAATTTCATGTAAGCAACAAAGGCTACAAGAAGTCTCGTTGCTTCCAATCTTACAACTGGAGCAAAATTCTCATCATAGTCTATGCCCTCCTCTTGACTATATCCTTGAACTACCAACCTTGCCTTGTTCTTTGTAACTATTCCATCTTCATCAAGTTTGTTTCTGAAGATCCATTTTGTGCCAATTACTGATTTGTGATTAGGTCTTGGTACCAGATGCCAAACTTGACTTCTCCCAAATTGGTTGAGTTCATCTTGCATTGCATTCACCCAGTTTGCATCCTGCAAAGCCTCAGTAAGAGATAAAAAAAGGCATAAAAACACATAGGTTATTTAAAGAGGATCAGGTTTTGATTCGGAGGCTAGATAAGTGATTATGTTCCCAATAGAATGAGAACTTTGATACTTGTAAGGTTTTACAACCAGATAGTTTCCCTCAGATGTTCCTTCAATGTTCTGTTGTTGAGGAACAGGTTCATGGACAGGTTCCCTCGAGGTTTGAGGATCAGTTCCCCCTGTCAGGTTGCCCAGGGTGGAAGGAAATGTTCCTTCTTCTAGTGCAGCTTTAGTTTTCATCTGAGTTTCTTACCAGCCCATTTGCTTCATCATCTTGTTCCTGCCTCTTAGAAAGAGTATTAGTTTCATCAAAAACCACATGTACACTTTCTTTTACACACATAGTTATTGTTATAAATCATATAGGCTTTACTATGTGAAGAATACTCCCCCATCACTTATGGGATCAAACATACCTACGGAGTCTTTTCTATTATTGTGCACAAAGCACTTGCATCCAAATTCCCTAGGATGGAATATATTTGATATTCTCTTTAAGTAACTCATAGGTAGTCGTCTCAACAAGAGGTTTATTCATGTACCTATTTATAATGTAGCATGTAGTGTTCACAACATCTGCCTAGAAACTATGGGGCAATTTACTAGCAAGTAGCTTAGTCCTAGCCATTTTTTCAAAGTCCTATTCTTTCTTTCAACTACTCAATTTTTTTGTTGGAGTCCTAGGAGAAGAAAAATTTTGATTTCTGCCATGCTCATCACAAAATTTAGCAAATTTAGCATTTTCAAATTCAGTACCATGATCAGACCTAATTGATGCAAGTTTATTACCTAGTTATTTTTGAGTTTTTCTAACAAATGAAGTGAACATATCAAATGCTTCAGCTTTAGAAGTTAAATACAGTGTCCAAGTAAATCTAGAGTAATCATCAACAAGCACTATAACACATATCTCTTACCATATCTGCTTAATATTCTTATTGCTCCACAAAGATCCATATGGAGCAATTCCATCGTTCTGGTAGTGCTTACCATTTTCTTGCTTTTAAAAGAGGATATTACCCGCTTCCCCCTTGCAAGAGCTCACATACTTTATCTTCCTTAAACTTAATGTTAGGAAACCCTACCACCAAGTCCTTGGAGACTAGTTTGTTGAGTTGGTATAGACTTAGCATATCCAAGTCTCTTGTGCCAAAGGAGGGGATCATTGTCCATCACACTTAAGCAAGTGAGTTAATTATCTAAAAGTGTGGACAGATCCACCACGTATATGTTATTCACTCTCTTTCCCTGCAAAGCTATCTTGTCAGTGGTAAGATTAATCACAAAGCATTTTGTAGAGGTGAAGGCTACCATGTTACCTCTATCACACAATTGTGATGCACTTATTAGACTGTACTTCAGTCCATATATCAAGTAGACATTCTCAATAGAGTGAGAATCAGTCTTACCTACCTTTCCAAACCCAACAATCTCACCTTTCTTTACATTCCCAAATGAGACATTACCTTCTTTAAGGTCCTCAAGTGAAAGGAACTAGTTCTTGCTTCCTGTCATATATTTTGAGCAGCCACTATCCATGTACCATATTTGGTTGCTCCCCTTCACTTGGACCTGCAAAAAGAAATCAGGGTTTAGTCTTATAAACTCAAACTAGTTTGGTTCCCTTTCTATAGGCAAAAGAATGAATCAAATTCTTTTTAGCCCAACTTGGCAGCCTATTTTTCCTAGAACAAATTTTTTGTTCTTTTGACTTGCCTTCTCTTTTGAAGTTCATTCACTCTTATAGTGACCAGTGTTACCACGGTATGTGCAAATCTTGTTCTCAGGTGTGTGAAATATTTGCTTCTGTGATCCCACTTAAGTGCAGAGTTCCCAAAGCCAAGTCCTCTTCTGTTGCTGCTATGATGTTTTTGTAGGCATGAAAGTGCATCAGAGGATCTGTTCAATTTACAACTTCTGACTATCTCATGCTTGACCTTGTTCAAATCCTCCTTTAAGACTCTTACCAGTTTATCCCTCTTATACAACTCATCTTTCATGTTTCCTACATTTTCTTATAAGGTGAGGTTTGTGTGATGTGCTGTCTTTTTACATGTTCCTTATTTCAATTTCAGATTTTCAGATATAAGTTCTAGGACAGTAGCATCAAGTGTATGAACCTGGTTCTTCAACACGGTATTTTTACTTTTTGTTTCACAAGCCCTAAGTTCCAGGTTTTTGCACTTGGCTTTCAAAGTTACACATTCTTTTGACAATTGTTCCTTTTCATTTAATCTCCCACAAAGGACGGTTTTTTGATCATGTGATCAGTCTTTCCACACTTGTAGCAGCCATCATTGGTTTTCTTCTCTGGAGCTCTTGCTTTGTTGTAGCTTCCACTTCTTCAAGAACCCTTTCTTGTCCTTAGGTACTTCTTGAAGTCTTTGGTGATCATTGCCATTCCATCATCATTCAGATCAGAACCTTTAGTGATTCTGAGTACCAAGCTCCTTTCCTTATTTGGTACATCCGTTTTCGTGGTATGTCTTTTAAGTTTATAGGCCGTGAAGATGCCCAATCAATTCATCTAGTGGGAGAGTGGAAATATTCTTTGATTCCTAAATGGCAGTGATTTCTCCCAAGTGATTGGCAAGACCCTAGTGAGTATCTTCTTGACTCTTTCTTCTTCAGGGATAATCCTTCCAAGAGATTTTTGGTCATTTATCAATGTAGTGAACCTTGTGTACATCTCCTAAATGGTTTGTCCATCCTTCTTAATAAGTTCTCATACTGAGAGTACAGTAGAATTCCTCTAGATCTCTTCACCTGAGTTGTTCCTTTATGGTCACTTGCACTGTGTCCCAAATTTGCTAGTAGCGAAATAAGGGATTCTGTTGTACTCATCTGGACCAAGCCCACAAGCCATTTCTTGGATTTAGCATTCTTCTCTCACTTCTTCAAATCCTCAGCATTGCAATCTGCTCTTGTCTTTGGCACATCTACTCCTTCAGCATTTTTCTTCAAGGTAGCCAGTGGACCATCAGTGATAATATCTCATAGCTCATAGTCCTCTCCATGAATGTGATATCTCATTTTGTTCTTGCACTAAGAGTAGTACTGACCATTAAAGAGTGGTGGCCTAGCAGTGGATTGCCCTTCCCAAATTTTAGGTGGTGCACTCGTTTTGATCTTCTCTAAGGTATTAGCCTCTTCCAGGATAACCCGCTCTGATACCAATTGATGTTTTATACTTCAATACCACACAAGATGGAGGGTGATTTGTGTGGCGTCCACTTTTCGCGTGCACAAACTATAAAATGACCTGGTTCTTCTATGTGTTCCTTATACAACTGTTACGAAATTAAAAATGCATAAAGTAAAGAACACAAGTATTTTAATGTGAAAAACACATGCCTCAAAAGGTGAAAAAATCACAACCGACTAGCCAGTAGGATTTTTCCAACACTTTACTAAATCACTAAGCCAAAAATGCATTTACAAAACTCTTGTAAACCTAAATATTATCTCTAAACCTTTGTGGCAACCAGCCTCAGACTGTTGTGACAATTTCAAGTTAACTCTAACTTGAACAATACACTTAGAGTACCTAGTACAAATGCTTATACAGAAAGCTGAAAGGTACAACTCAAAAGCCCTACTACAATTGAACTAGAATAAAAGACTAACACTTAGAACTGGTTCTTCTATCTAGTTCATGTAGCTTCAGGTTTGCACACTTGAATCACATAGGAATTTCTTGCAAAATGTCATACTATTTTGCTCTCAACTCTCATTTAAATCCAAAGTTTGTGCATCACCTGTAAAATGAGAATATCCTAAAATATATGGAGTTAGTAGAATAGGAAATAACTAGAGTTATAATGTTATACTCTTCCCTGGTGGAGAGCTCAAGTTATCATCTACTTCTAACTCTTTCCCATATCTTGGTTAGAGTTCTCTTCACGTAAGGAGTCCTGCTTCTTATCAAGTATGCAAACAATTCTTTAGGGAGATATCTAATATAGCCATTTATGCTTATTTCCTTCATGTACATGCCTTGTTCTCGAATCTGGCCGTGTCTGTATACACTTTATATGACCTAGTTCATGCGTATGTTATCAATCATCAAAATAAAGTTACTCAGGCCAACAACAATAATGGTAACTTTTTATGAATTTTTAGATTTTATGTTCAATTTTCTGTTGGAGTGAGAGAACGTAAACTTTAATCAACTTTCTAAGGGGAGTCTACCGGTATCATATTTTAGTAAAGACAGAGACAGTTTGGGTCGAGCTCTACATTTACATGCCCATTTAGTTCAACGCAATGAAATTGAAATCAAGCTGCATTAATCATCTTTTGAAATAGCAAAATTTAATATTGATCAAAAGGTTAGGATGGACTGATAGCTCTACATTGAATCACAACACTTCTTTTTGCTTGGAAACTAATTAATTATTATTAATCACCAGTGTATAGAATACAAAATCATAGCATTGCTACAACTCAGCAAGCAGTCTAAATTCAGAAACTAAGTAGACACTTTCCCGTAGTTTTAAGGGTAGCTGATCACGACAACTCTAGTCCTAAAAAGGATAAGCGATCGCTGCAAATATAACCCGGTCTATAAGTCCTGAGTCGAATCCCACAGAGAACTAAGGCATTGCTACAGTTGTCCGATATTGCTAAGAAACAAAGTCCAAACAATTTCCTAGTTATAAAGATTACAATGTTTATTTCTAACTAATTAACTAACAACAATTATAAAACAGTAAGATTATCAACTAACAAAGATGAAATTTGAGACAAGACTAAGGAAGTCTAGAGTTATGAATTCCCCAATTATCGAAATCCTTCCCGCTACGTCTTCTGTAATTTCGCCTAAGTATTCTCTACTGATCGTGAATACTTTGTGTATCGTAGCTCTCTCTCGAGAAACTACCACAATTTACTAGACATATTCTCTCGAACTACGCTGGATGGCACTAATTCACCGTTCACTACGATCGCACCAAGGTTTTTTTATCTCTAATCCCACATTTAAATCTTCCGTATTGATCTCTCACATACATTAGGAGTGATGTTGTTCAACAACTACCTAAATGCATACTCTCTCTTGAAAAATATGCACACTAAATAGGCACAGTAATTGATGGTCATTCAATCAACAACAATAAACACGTAGTTGAACAAGTAGAGAAATCCAATGGCTCAACTAGATAAAAACGTAATAAGAATTTATCCTACAAAAGGTTCCATAAAAATCCTACATAATGAATTATTTATTCATAATAGTATACAAAACTACAATACTAGAATTCATAACCATTAATGAAAATAGGAAGAAGAAAGTGAAAAACTCGTAGAAGAATTCTCCGCCTTGCTCCTAGTTTGTTCTTGCCTCCTTTGGTCGATAATCCTCTCTAACAACATCCCGTCTAGGTCATCTCCCTCCTTTCAAAAGTGAATTTAAGGACTATTTATATGGGATAGGGTTAGCATGGGGTGAAATAATACAAGCCCACTTTGAAACAGCCTTTTTAGGTTAGCTCGTTCACTCTCTCGTGCTCACGCGAGTGTGAACGAGCGAAGTACTTCTCTTTTTCTTTGCCTCCCAAATCTCTTGTGCACTTCCATGACTTTTTGCCATACTTCGCTGTTTTTTCCCAAGCTTTTCCTCAGCTACCTCGTTCACTCTCTCGTGTGCCCGCGAGAGTGAACGAGCAAAGTCCTTCTTTTGTCTTCTCGTTTGAATCAGTTTCCTTTGCTCACATTTTCGTCCAACTTGCTCCTACACATAAAAATTTAAGTAATGAGCATAATTCACTACAAAAACTCATGTAACCTACCGTAACCACACAAGTTATGAGATGAAAGTACACTGAAAAATATGCATTTTTGGTCGTTTATCAACACCCCACACTTAAACTTTTGCTCGTCCTCGAGAAACTTCCAAAATCAAGCACAATGGCAAGAAACACATTTTTAAAATATATTCAAGCATCATACTAATGACAATGGCTTATACCAACACTTAGAACCCAACATAAGAACTATTGACATCTTTCTTCAAAAGTAGACCCATGCCAAGACTATTTAAAATATTTGTGCGACTTCTTCTAAAATCCTAACCTCAAAAGATGACTCCAATACATTCCCTACTATGACTCACTTCTTGTGTCAACACAAAATGCCCGGAGTTAACCAATCTTTTGTAAATCATCTGCCCTCACCACAAACCAAAGAGAGAAATTATCCCAACACTCAAATATGCATTCAAGTATAATTTAAGGACTTACAAATTGAAAGAATTCTCTCACTCTCTCAAAATAATTCATGTGCATCCCGAGGCCGTTCCATAGGCTTGCCCGTAGTGTATGTCTCTACTAATCTAAGCTTGCGAAGTCCAGGATCAATTAAGTCTTTTAAGGTTGTAATGTAGGCTAAGGGATGGGTAGGATATATTTGGGTATAGTGACTAACCCTCCTAAGGACTTGAATAGACTACACTTAACTTTCAAATACATACTCTTCATGACCAATTCAGGAAATACCACGAAATTATATAAATTTGGCTATTCTTCTTCAAGCATAACTATGCATTCACTAGCTCAGATTAAAAGGAATAGGAGGTGCATTCTCTATTTATTTTTTCTTTTTTTTCATTTTTATTTTCTTTGATTTTTTTTTCAAAACTCTCCAAACATGGGTTATCCGGCTAATGATCTTTCAAAACATACGTGTATCTTTTGGCCTTTTTGTGGTTCCAATCAAAAGCTACCCAACTCTCATCTTACTCTTCTAGCTACTTAAGTTCTTTCGGAGGTAAAGGCTTAAAAAGATTTAATTAAGAAAAAAAAGGAAACCGGCTTGTAATGTGGGTGCCAAAGAAAAGATTTATAGGCTCAAATGGGCTATCTAAGGATCAATTTTATTTATGGTCGCATACTAGCTCAATGGACCATCAAAGAGAAGCCTTCATCATCTCCTAGACTCACAAAGCTTACTTATTTCGCTTTGACTAACTCACGAGAAAAGTTCTAGACTAACACAAGATAGCGAATGTAATCAAGCCTCACATCACACAATACAAATGATTCACTCCGGACGGTTCAGACCCGATACTCAGGTTAAACAACTAAGAATAGTCATCGTAATAACTCAACATTTGAAAAGTAATCAAAGGAGTCAAAAGATGAGCCTAAGTGTCAAAATAAAGTCACATATATTCTCAAGACATGTGGGCACATAGAACACGAAGAAGATAATCACTTCAAATATTACAGCTCTAACTCCCGGCATAAAACATGTCAAAAATACAGATACTCAAGTTCTTCTCATTCCATTATTGGTTCTAACAAGAAAAGGAAATTTTTTTTTGTATTTTTTTCTTTTGACTTTACTCCCTCAAGAAAACTGTCTAAGAAATCCATCGTCAGGAAAAGTCCATTTTTTTTTTGAAAATTCTACTTAAAACAAAAAATTACTACCACGTTCAAAGCGTCATCCCTTGGAAATGAACTGTGGCCATAAGAAAAATCAAAAGGGATTATCTCTACCTAATTTTTTTTAACATACATAACATAGCACAAGAAATTCCCCAGACAGTCTTCTCCTACCCCACATTTAAAACTGTGCATTGTCCCTAATACATACCAAAATAACAATAGGGTCAAAGAAACTCCCTAGTAGGTCAAAGGCCGAAGCACTAGCAGCTTATGGGGTACTCAGACTTCACCCAGGCTTGGTCCTTCATGCAGGTACCTCACACTTAGTTCCAACCATCTGGTTTGCTGTTGCAACCTTCCAATGGATTCGCTTTCATACTCCTAGAAAATCAAAACGACACTACAAGAATAATACAATAATAAAAAATAAAAATAAAAAAGTAAAGATGGTTTCCTCCCAACAAGCGCTTGATTTAACGTCGCGGCACGACGCGAATCAATTTTTTCCTCCACCTTGAGCTTATGAATTGAGCCCCATGTTTTTCTTCAAGCTTATGATTATGCTCCTAGGGTGGTGCAACGAATCTAACTGGCCCAAGAAAATAATATAGTGTTCTGCACTTCTTGGCCTTTAGATGAGGTGTGTTATCCCGACTTTCTTGCATGAAGAATTCCAGAATATAGGCACCTTGTTCCTCATTCCTTGAATCCTTAAGTGGCTCAGATGACTCTATCCCTATATCTCCAAATACAATGTGTAAAAATGCTTGGAGTATGGACCAATGCGCTCAACTACATGAACTTTGGGACTGCCAACATCCTCAACACCAATGATACTAGAGTCAACTAAATATGTATCCTCAATGTCCTTGGTTAACTCTAATATCTTTTCAAAACATCGGCATCCTCAAATTCTAGTTTGATTGATTGTTGGTGTTCTACTATGGACCCCTCTATTGTACCTCAATTTCTGTCTCTAATGCACACTGCTCCTGGCTACTATTCATAATATTATCTTTTTGAGAATTTAAAGCCTCAACCAATTGCCTTACTTATGGCTCCAGGTTAAGAATAGTTGCATGTTGCCTTTGGATAGTATCCTTTTACCTTTGGCTACCCCTAGCCTTGTATTTGCAGTTGTTTCTCATTACTTTGTTCCATGAGGCATTTTAACGTATCTTTGATCTCATTCAGGTCAGCTTCCCTAGGTTCTTTGTTTCTATTAACTTCAAAAGAAAAAGTAGAACCATCATAGAAAGGGGTTGGGAGTGGATAAGACATATAAGGACAACCATAAAAGTGACCATCTTGACCATCACACATATCACACACATTTCATACATAAGATTGAGTTGGTGCACATACTCAGGAATATTTTGATAATTTTGTCATAGGTGGTTTCCTCCACAATATTCATAAGGAGGATCAAAAGTAGAAGTATCAACACCAAAACTCTCATAATTCCAAGATGCCATGTTTCTAAAACCAACAAGTAAAACTAACGAGGCCAATGTGTATTGAAATTTTCTGCTCGTACTCTGTCAAATTCTAATATAGTTTAAGATATCGTTCCATGTAACGACCCGACCGGTCGTTTTGAGCTTTTGCACTCCACTCGCCATTCCTCGGGCATAACTAGCACCGTATTATGTATTGTGACTTATGTAAATCGTCGGTTTTGAATTTCAGGTTAATCGGAATAGATATAGAAGGATGATTCTCAGCTTGAAGCTTAGAGTTTGAAAGATTTGACCAAGTTTTGACTTGTTAGTATATGATCTTGGATTGGAATTTTTATGATTTGGTTAGATCTGTATGGTGATTTGGGACATAGGAGCGTGATCGGAATGTATTTTGGAGGTACGCGAAAAATTTAGGCTTGAATTGGCGAAATTGAGATATTGGCATTTTCTAGTTGATAGGTGAGATTTTGATATCGGGGTCGGAGTGGAATTTCGGAAATTGGAGTAGGTACGTTGTGTCATTTGTGACGTGTGTACAAAATTTCAGGTCATTCGGACGAGGTTTGATAGACTCTTTGATCGAATTCGAAAATAAGAAGTTCTGGAATTCCTAGGCTTGAATCCGAGGGTGATTCGATTTTTTGATGTTTTGAGCATTCCGAAGGTTGGAACAAGTTTGAATGATGTAATGGGATGTGTTGGCATATTTGGTTGAGGTTTCGAGGGCCTCGGGTGAGTTTCGGGGTGGTTTCGGACCATCCTAGGCCATTTCTAGCTGCTGGTTTTTGGCTTCAGGGGTGTACAGTGCGTTAGCATAGACCTGACCGCGTTAGCATAGAGAAAATTTGGGAAAATGGAGTTGTTCTATGCGATTGCGTAAGTCCTCCCGCGATCGCATAGAGTAAAATTTCTGCTGCACTAACCCGACTTTGGAAGTTTATATCTCACAATCTATAAGAAATTTGAAGCTGATCCAAAAACAAAAGTTGTAGTCCTTGATTTCTAGTTTTCAGAAAGTTAAACTAAATGAAATTTGGACTTTTTTACAAAAACTTATAACCATTATACTAGAGGTTGTCCGGAAGAGTTTAAGAAGGCTGTTGAAGAAGTTTGTTCTACGCGATCGCGGGGATATGGCCGCGATCGCATAGAGTAAAAGAAGGGCTGGAAAATTTTGTGCTTCGCTATCACATTAGTTTATCCGTGATAGCATAGGGTAAATGCCTGGGCAGTATTTAAATAGCCAATCCGCGACCCTTCTTCATTTTTTTCACCATTTTTGAACGGGATTGAAGCTTTTGAGGGAGATTTTTGAGGAAACCAAAGGGGAATCACTTGGAGGTAATATTCTTGACTTCATAACTCATTTATATATGATTAAAGGTCTAATTAGTGGTGAAAAATTAGGGAAAAATCAGTTCAAAATGGGTAATTAGGGCTTGAGATTAAGAGACCTTAAAATGGGTATTTGAGGGGTCAATTGAACTCCGACTTCACTGTTCTTGATATGTATAGAATCGTGGGAGGATGAGGATCATTTTGGCGTAAATATTATCAAGTTCCGAGACGTGGGCCCGGGGGCCGGGTTTGGCCAATTTCGGGATTTTCGGTGTAAATTGGATATTTTCGAGTGGGCTTTGTTCCCTTAGCATATTTTGATGGTGTGAATCTGCTTTTGGCTAGATTTGGAGAATTCGGAGGCCGATTCGAGAGGCTAAGGCATCACGGGCTGGAGTTTGGACCGGATAGAGGTAAGTAATGATTGTAAATACTATTCTGAGGGTATGAAACCCCGGATTTCACATCGTTGTGCTACTTTGAGGTGACGCACACGCTAGATGACGGGCGTGGGGTCGTGCACCATTGGGGATTGTGACTTGGTCCATCCCGTACGGCTATTAAGTCGTGTATTTTACTTGAGAACTATTTGATATTGTTATATTTTGGAAAATATTATTGTGTTTGGGGCTAAATGCCGTGTCTGGGCCTTGTGCTGATTGTTTGGACCCTTAGGGGCTTTACTACTGTTTTACCTCACTATTTTGGTTAATGTTTACACTCAGTCATGCTATTTTCTTCCTGTTTTCATAACTCGGTTTTATTCACTCCTTTTGATTTCATAAATGATTTTGAGCCGAGTACTTGTTTTAGTTTTAGCCCGAGAGGCTTGAGTGAGATCTGACTGAGTGAGGCCGAGGGCCTGTGTTGTGAGGGTATCATGGGGTCGGGCTGTGCGCTGCAGTATGTGGTACTGATTTGTGATATTTGAGAGGCCGAGGGCCTGATTTATTATGCCACGAGGTGGCTTGTGATTGATATGAGGCCGAGAGCCTGTTTGATTATGCCACGATATGGCTTGATATTGCGCTTAGGCCGTAAGGGGGCCCTCCCGTAGTCTGTACACCCCCAGTGAGCGCGGGTACCCAGTGTGATGATTATGTTTATTATCTGAGGACGAGGGCCGGATTGATTATGCCACGAGATGGCTTGTTATTGCGCTTGGGCCGTAAGGGGCCTCTCCCGGAGTCTGTACACCCTCAGTGAGCGTGGGTACCCAGTGTGTGTGATCTGTTGTAGCCCGAGGGGATGTTGTTATTTCATATTGAAGCCCGAGGGGCTATTCTTGATCCATGGTACCCGAGGGGCGGTTCTTGATTCATGTTAGCCCGAGGGGCTGATTACGAGTGATTGTGAGATAGCGCGAGGGGCTGGTTCTGTGGATATTATGCCCGAGGGGCGGTTTATGGTACATGTTTTGCCCGAGGGGCTGTTTACGTTTCTATCATTTTTTTACTCATTATTTTTATCACTCGTTTTAAAACTATTGAAAGCTGTTTAAAAAGGTTTTTACTGAAATTGAGCATGATTTACGGAGTAAATGTTTCTGTACTGTTTTGGAAATGTACTGTATTTGCTGTAGCGTTATGACGTGGCATACATGTTTTCTTACTGCTGAGCATTCATTTACTTTTATTACTTACTGAGTTGGCGTGCTCACTACTCCATGCACCTTGTGTGCAGATTCATGTATTATTTTGAACCTGGTAGCGGGTGTTGATTGCTCAGTGGCAGAGTCATTGGAGTTAGCAAGGTAGCTGCCCGGCGTTTGCAGCACTGCTTTTCTCCTTCTAGTCTTCCTTAGACTGCATTTAGTACATTTTTAGACTCTTAGTTGTGTTCAGACCTTAGTAGATGCTCGTGACTTGTGACACCCCGATGTTGGGCTGTGTTTTGTTTCCGCAGTTGATATATTTCGCTTTATTTTGGGATTTATCATTATTAATGGCTTCATTATGAATCATTATATCTGTTAATTGAACTTGGTGTTTGTGTCAGTTGGCCTTGTCTTCACGAGAGGCGTCATCACGACCGGGTCTGGGTTTAGGGTCGTGACAATCAAATTGATGCAAAGTGAGTGAGGTTTAAAACTTGTTATATACTTAAACAAAACAAATATTTTTGGAAGATTATAATTTAAAAAGGAGTTGGGAATCATTGAGTTCACTTGATAATATTAATATAATTAAATCTCAATTTCTATATTTATTTCTCTAAGGAACAATTGCTTATTTCTAATACAATCATATTTTGCTCACTATAAATAATTCACTAATAACACTCCGTGAGAATTATGTTAATTAATCAATTTAAGACTAGTGGCGTTTAAACTGAAATATTTTTCTTGCTTGAATTGTTCTAAAAGAAAGTAAAAACTTCTTGAGAATAATTTTAC
Organism: Nicotiana attenuata; assembly: GCF_001879085.1. NCBI lineage: Eukaryota > Viridiplantae > Streptophyta > Magnoliopsida > Solanales > Solanaceae > Nicotiana > Nicotiana attenuata. Next base: position 17,119 of record NW_017671462.1, on the reverse strand, counting down.
CAAGGATCAATAATCTTGCCTATAACAACTCCTCCGTGAGAATTAAAACTGAGGCAAGCAAGATTACTGACTCGAAATAATAGTTTATTGAAAAATTACTTTCACGCTTCTATTTTATTCATCAGTTATAGTATATTGATTTTGCTCCGCGAGAATTACAAAATTAATATATGAATAACTTAGAGATAAATATATAGACGTGATGATAGAGTAATTAAAAACCATCATTTAAGCACAGTATAAAATGTAAATAAAAAGTTTCAAGCCAAGAATATATAAAAACAAAGATAATATTATAAAATATATCAAGCTTCATCAACTCTCCCAATAAAAAGAAATTACTCCATGGAGTAAGAAAAGCTAAAAAGATATTTAGAAGACTAGAAATATTTAAAAGATTAAGAAAATATTTTTACTACAAAAAAGAAGACCAAGACTAGTTCTTGTCTTCCAAAGATTGGACATTTCTTATACAAAGAGAGCTTGTTATTTATAGGAAAAGATGAGTAGCTTTTGTCATGTTCCACTTTTGCGAATGTGAAATTCATGTCTGCGAAGTGACCTTTTTGTACGTAGATTCAATATATGCAAATATGGCACTTGTGCTTCACTTTTTACTTCATGAGTTAGTCTTGCAAATGTAGGTTCCATGTATGCGAATGTGACATTGTGTAGGTAGATCCAATATATGCAAATATGGCACTTGTGCTTCACTTTTGACTTCATGAGTTAGTCTTGCAAATGTCGGTTCCATGTGTGCGAATGTGACCTTTGTAAATATAGATTCCACGCATGCATCTATGACTCTTTTGCTTTCATTCTTGACTTCATGACTTAGACTTGCACATGTAGGTTCCATGTATGCGAATGTGACCTTTGCGTATATAGATTCCACATATGCAACTATACTCCTTCTCACCTCTAATTGTCTCTTTCCATAAGCCAATATGTATATTCCACATTTGCGAATATGAACATGATGTGTGCAACTGTGGCTTTGCTTCATTCATTTATCTTTTAGCTTCTTTCCTTCTTTTCCATAAATTTTTTTTCCTACAAGATTTGTTATAAAATATGCAAGGATAGGATATTATTATTCATATTTTATTTTAAAAACTTTTTTTTGTACATATAAAATTACATGAATAATTTATATCCTTCAAAAACAAAAATAAAAAAAACAAATCCAAGAAAACAGAAATAAAAGTTCAAACTTGCAACCTAGCAATATGTACACCTATAGTTGCACTGTTAGTACCCCGACAACGGCGCCAAAATTTGATCACGCCCAACTCTAGTCCTAAAAAGGATAAGCGGTCGCTGCAAATATAATCTGACCTACAAGTCTAGAGTCGTCTCGAATCCCACAGAGAACTAAGGCTTAGCTACAGTTATTCGATATTGATAAGAAACACAAGTACAAACAATTTCCTAGTTATAAAGATTATAATGTTTATTTCTAACTAATTAACTATAGCCTCTCTACCCCATCGGGGTAGAGCTAAGGTCTGCGTACACACTACCCTCCCCGGACCCCACTTGTGAGACTATACTGGGTCGTTGTTGTTGTTGTTGATTTCTAACTATTTAACTAACAACTATTATAAAGCAGTAAAATTATCAACTAATAATAATGAAATTTGAGACAAGACTAAGCAGGTCTAGAGTTATGATTTTCCTAATTATTGAAATCCTTCCTGCTACGTCTTATGTAATTTCGCCTAAGTATTCTCTACCGATCGTGAGTACTTTGAATGTTGTATCTCTCTCTCAAGCAACTACCACAATTTAGTAGGCATAATGTCTCGAGCTACATTAGCCGGCACTAATTCACCGCTCACTACGATCACACTAAGGTTTCGTTATCTCTAGTCTCACCTTTAAACCCTCCTTATTGATCTCTCACATACGTTAGGAGTGATGTTGTTCAACAACTACCTAAATGCGTACTCTCTCTCTCTCTCTCTCTCTCTCTCTCGAGCAATATACACACTATATAAGCACAGTTAATTGATGGCCATTCAATCAACAACAATAACACGTAGTTGAACAAGTAAAGAAATCCAACAGCTCAATTATATCAAAACGTAATAAGAATTCATCCTATAAAAGGTTCCATCAAAACCCTAGATAACGAATTAGTTATTCATAATAGTATGCAAAACTACATTACTAGAATTCATAACCAATAACGAAAATAGGAGAATGTGATGACCCAGAAGGTCATCACTTGTTTTTATAGTAAATTCTGCATTCTGAGGCCTTAAAAACCTCTTTTAGCATCACCTCGATTTGCGTGCGCAGTCCGGGCGCGTAGCCGGTAAGCCATTATGTGAAAATCTGTGAAAAATAATAAATTTTGACTATAAAATGAATTAAGTTGACTTCGGTCAACATTTTAGGTAAACGGACCCCGACCCGTGATTTGACGGTCCCGGAGGGTCTGTAGGAAAATATGGGACTTGGGCGTATGCCCGGAATCGAATTCCGAGGTCCCTAGCCCGAGAAATGAATTTTTAAAGAAAATTATTTTCTGAAATTATTTATGAGATTTGGAAATGAATTATGATTAGAACTTGATGGTATCGGGCCCGTATTTTGGTTCTGGCGCCCGGAACAGGTCTTATATGTGATTTAAGATAAGTCCGTGAAATTTGGTAAGAAACGGACTTGAAACAACGTGAATCGGATCGATTTTGAGGAAATTGGAAACTTGAAGTTCTTGAGAAAATTTCATGATTTTGATGCTAAATTCATAGTTGTTGATGTTATTTTAGTGATTTGAATGCACGAGCGAGTATGTATGATGTTATTAGGTTGGTGTGCATATTTGGTTTGGAGCCCCGAGGGCTTGGGTGAGTTTTGGATAGGCTACGTGGTGAATTTTAGACTTGGAAAATTGCAGGTTTTTAGCTGGTGTGTTCAGGACTGCAGGCTTCGCAATTGCGAAGCCTAGATCGCAAATGCGATATCGCAAATGCGAGGGCTATGTCGCAATTGCGAAAACAGCCCAGGCCAGACCATCTCGCAATTGCGATGTTTTAATCGCAAATGCGATTTCCTCAGTTCCAACCTTCAGTCGCAATTGCGAAACAGTAGTCGCATTTTCCAACTCGCAAATCGAGAGCCCCTTCGCAATTCCCAGCATAGCAGAGGTCGGGGTTCGCAATTGCGAACCCCTGTTCGCATTTCCCATAACTGCAACCTGCAACTTTTATACTTAGCCGAAAATCAGCCATTTTTCACATCTTTTCAAAACACAAACTCCCTAGGGCAATTTTCCAAGAACAACTCTTCTTCCAAAATGATTGTAGATCCATTTTAACTCGTTTCCTTCAATCATTAACATCTTTTAACATGATTTCAACTCAAAATCAATGATTTTCATGGGGAAAATTGGGTGTTTTGGGTAGAACCTAGGTTTTTCAAATTTTTGCGATTTGGACCTCAATTTGGGGTCCGATTTCAAAACAAATTATAAATTTGGGTTCATGGGAGAATGGGAATTCGGGTTTTGGTTCGAACCTCGGGTTTTGACCATGTGGGCCCGGGGACGATTTTTGACTTTTGGGGTAAAACTTTAGAAAACTCATTTTCATGCATTAGAATTGTTTCATTTAGCTTTTATTGATATGATTAAGTAACTTGTGACTAGATACGAGCGAATTGGTGGTGGAATCAAGGGGTAAAGCGATAATTCAGACGTGAATTGTGTTCATGGCATCGAGGTGAGTGTTTGGTCTAACCTTAGCTTGAGGGATTGGGAGTCGAGTCCTATTTGCTATGTGGTAATTTTTTAGTACGACGTATAGGCATGGTGACGAGTATCTATATGTTGGTGTCTAGTATGCCCGTGAGTCTCTTAATGTGATTAACATAATTTTGTGTATTATTCATATCTTGGTGAAGATTTCTACTTGTTGGGCAAAGTTCGTGGAAGTAATTGTGATGTTTGATCATTGAGGGGCGTTGGCTCAAGTTGTATAAACAATTGTGAAAGCATGAGTGGTAATTGAAACCTTTTAGAGCATTGGCTCGAGTTGTGGAGTGGATTGTGAAACAAAGGTGGAAAAGAGAAATGAATCACCATATTGACTCCCTTGCCGGGAAATAGTTGTTGTTGTTTTGAGGTTGTCCCTTGCCGGGACTTGTTGTTGAATTATTATTCCCTTGCTGGGATTCTTATTGCAGATTTCATTCATTTCCTTGCCTTATTGTTTGTGATTGTTGTTTGGGTTAGGAAGAGAGTTAAAGCACGAAGGGTGATGCCGTGCATTTTTTTGGTAAGAGAGTGTTAAAGCACGAAGGGTGATGCCGTGTCGCACGATTTCCCATTCCGTGCCGATTATATTGATTATATGGTGAGGACGAGAGTAAAAGCACGAAGGGTGATGCCGTGCACATTTTCATTACTTGATTGTTTTGGTGAGGACGAGAGTAAAAACACGAAGGGTGATGCCGTGAATTTATATTTTTCTGGTTCTTTGTTGATATTCGAGATATATTGTTTCTTCCATTTACCTGCTATCTTTCTATACTGGATTGATATTTCCCCCGCAGCATGCTACCCCTCCCATACTTGACTGTTTATTTCTGTATTTCTTTTCCATTGCATATAGTTGAATTGCACAGGTTTATTTGGTAGTCTGGTCCTAGCCTCGTCACTACCTCGCCGAGGTTAGGCTAGGCACTTATCAGCATATGGGGTCGGTTGTGCTGATACTACACTCTGCACTCTTTAGTACAGATCCAAGTGCTGAAGACTTCGGACCGTAGATTGGGTGGCTACCTTCAGTCCATACGGAGATCCAAGGTAGACCTGCAGGCGTCCGCAGGCCCTGGCATCTCCTCTATCCTTTACTTCCTATTTCATTTCTTTTATTTAGAAACAGTGTATCTTTTATTTTCAGACTTTGTATTTAGCACTCTTAGATCGTCTGTGGTACTGTGACACCAGGTCTGGGTGATTAAGGCTTAAACAGTTGTATTAGATTCATATTTCAGAGGTTTCACTATATTTCTTTCGCTTATTGAAATTTTCGCTGTTTTTCACATTATTGCTTATAAATTCTAAAAAGGTATTAAAATGGATAAAGGCAATATGTTCAATAATTGGCTTGCCTAGCTCACATTAGTAGGCGCCATCACGACTCCCGATGGTGGAAAATCCAGGTCGTGACAAGTTGGTATCAGAGCTCTAGGTTACATGGGTCTCACAGTTCACATACAAGCTTAGTAGAGTCTGAGGGATCGGTACGAAGACGTCTGTATTTATCCCCCAGAAGCTACAAAGTTAGGAAAAATTTCACATCTTTTCTTTCCGGTCGTGCGGTTTGGTTTCTCAATGCTGATTGAAATTCTATTCTGTTCTCTCGCAGATGCCGAGAACGCGCGCTTCCTCATTCGCTGACCAGCAGCCCGAGCCCCCAACAGCAGCTCCCACGAGGGGCAGAGGGCGAGGGCGAGGCCAAGGCCGTGCTAGAGGCCGAGGTAGGGGCAAAGCTCAGCCCAGAGCAGCAGCACCAGCAGCGGAGCCTCAGGTTGACTTTGATGATGAGGTTCCGGCCCCAGCAGCTCTGGTGGCACCAGCTCAGGTCCCAGAGGGGTTTATTGCTACCCCAGTGCTTCAGGATGCTCTGGTCCGTCTAGTGGGCCTTATGGAGAGTGTTACCCGGGCAGGCCTGCTTCCTGTAGCACCAGCCGTCTCTCAGGCTGGAGGAGGAGCCTAGACTCCTGCTACTCACACTCCGGAGCAGGTAGCTCCCTAGTTTCAGACTCCAGCAGTTCAGCCAGTTGGAGCAGTTCAGCCAGGTGTGGTAGCCCAGGCCGGTGATGGAGCATCTATGTCTGCCGATGCTTTGTGGAGATTGGACAGGTTCACCAAGCTCTTTACTACTACGTTCAGCGGTGCATCTTCTGAGGATCCCCAGGATTATCTAGACAGTTGTCATGAGGTTCTCAGGAAAATGGGGATAGTTGAGACCAATGGGGTCGATTTTGCTACTTTTTGCTTGTCTGGATCCGCCAAGACTTGGTGGAGAGATTATTGCTTGGCTAGACCAGCCGGATCACCAGCCTTGACTTGGGAGCAGTTTACGCAGCTATTTCTTGAGAAGTTTCTCCCTATCACTCAGAGAGAGGCCTACCGGAGGCAGTTTGAGCGTCTCCAGTAGGGTTCTATGACCGCTACCTAGTATGAGACCAGATTCATCGACTTGGCTTGTCATGCTCTTATCATACTTCCTACCGAGAGAGAGAGAGAGAGGGTGAGGAGGTTCATTGATGGACTCATTCAACCGATTCGTCTTCAGATGGCTAGGGAGACTGGGAGTGAAATATCTTTCCAAGAGGCGGCCAATGTGGCCCGAAGAGTTGAGATGGTTCTATCGCAGGGAGGTGGTCATGGGTCGGACAAGAGGCCTCATCATTCAGGCCGATTCAGTGGTACCTCATCATTCAGGCCGATTCAATGGTACCTCGTCTGGAGGTAAGGATTCGTATGGTAGAGGCCATCCTCCTAGGCTTTTTCAGTCGGCACTCCAGGCTTCTCACGGTGCTTTAGGTGGTCGTGGTCCTCAGATGCAGTATTCTGATCAGCAGTCCTATAGTGCACCACCAACTCCCATCAGTGCATCGCCGCTTCAGAGTTTTCGGGGTGGTCATTCAGGTCGTCAGGGTCAGCAGTCTCAGCAGCCGAGGTCTTATTACACTTGTGGTGATGTGGGTCATATTGCTAGGTTTTGCCCTCGAGCATCGGGTAGCTCTCAACATCAGGGTTCCCGTGCCATGGTTCAGGCACCGAGTGTTCCACAGCCCACCCAGCCAGCTAGAGGTGGGAGTAGAGGTGCTAGAGGTGGAGGTAGAGGTATTAGAGGTGGAGCTCAGGCCGCTAGAGGTGGAGGCCAGCTAGCAGCCGGCCATCCTAGAGATGTGGTTCAGGGTGGTAGGGCCCAGCCCCGGTGTTATGCTCTTCCAGCCAGGCCCGAGGCTGAGGCTTCCGATGCAATTATTACAAGTACTATTCTGGTTTGTAGCAGAGATGCTTCAGGTTTATTTTATCCAGGGTCTACATACCCCTATGTGTCGTCTTATTTTGCACCGTATCTGGTCATGCCTAGTGATTCTCTAAGTGCTCCTGTTTATATGTCTACGCTGGTAGGTGACTCTATTGTGGTAGATCGAGTCCATCGTTCTTGTATAGTTGTGATTGGGGGTCTTGATACTCGTGTGGATTTGTTTTTTTGGACATGTTGATTTCAATGTCATATTAGGGATGGACTGGTTATCACCTTATCACGCTATCTTGGACTGTCATGCCAAGACTGTGACCTTAGCCTTACCGAGTTTACCTCGTTTGGAGTGGAGAGGGACTCCTGGTCATTCTACCCGTAGTGTTATCTCGTATGTGAAGGATCAGCGTATGGTCGAGAAGGGGTGTCTGGCCTATTTGGCATATGTTCGTGTTTCTAGCGTCGAGGTTCCTTCTATTGAGTCTGTGCCCGTAGTTCGTGAGTTTCCTGAGGTATTCCCTTCAGACCTGTCGGGTATGCCACCCGACAGGGATATTTGACTTTTGCATTGATTTGGCTCCGGGCACTCAGCCCATTTCTATCCCGCCGTATCGTATGGCCCCGCCTGAGTTGAAAGAGTTGAAGGGGCAGTAGCAAGACTTGCTTGAGAACGGTTTCACTAGACCCAGTGTTTCGCGTTGGGGTGCGCCGGTGTTGTCTGTTAAGAAGAAGGACGGATCGATGCGAATGTGTATAGATTACCGGCAATTGAACAAGGTTACAATCAAGAATAAGTATCCGTTGCCGAGGATTGATGATTTGTTTGATCAGCTTCAGGGTGCCAAGGTATTTTCAAAGATTGACTTGAGATCTGGCTACCACTAGTTGAGGATTAGGGCATCCGATGTCCCTAAGACAGCCTTCCACACTCAGTACGTGCTTATGAGTTCTTGGTGATGTCATTCGAGTTGACAAATGCCCCAGGAGCTTTTATGGATTTGATGAACCAAGTGTTCAGACCTTATTTGGATTCATTCGTGATAGTCTTCATTGATGATATTTTGATCTATTCCCGCAGCCGGGAAGAGCACGAGAAGCATGTTAGAGTGGTTCTTCAGACCTTGAGGGATAGCCAGTTGTATGCTAAGTTTTTTGAAGTATGAGTTCTGGTTGAGTTCAGTTGCATTCCTGGGTCATATTGTATCAGCAGAGGGTATTCAGGTTGATCCGAAGAAGATTAAGGCAGTCAAGAACTGGCCTAGACCAACATCAACTACAGAGAATCGGAGTTTCTTGGGATTGGCAGGCTACTATCGTCGGTTCGTGGAGGGGTTTTCATCTATCGCAACCCCGATGACCAGGTTGACCCAGAAGGATGCCCAGTTCAGGTGGTCAGATGAGTATGAGGCGAGCTTTCAGAGGCTCAAGACAGGTTTGACTACGGCACCGGTGTTGGTTTTGCCCACAGGTTCAGGGCCATATACAGTTTATTGTGATGCATCTCGTATTGGACTTGGTGCGGTGTTGATGCAGGATGGCAATGTCATTGCCTATGCTTCACGGCAGTTGAAGATTCATGAGAAGAACTATCTGGTTCATGATCTGGAGTTAGCAGCCAGTGTCCACGCATTGAAGATCTAGAGGCATTATCTGTATGGCGTGGCGTGCGAGGTGTTCACGGACCACAAGAGTTTGCAGTACTTGTTCAAGCAGAAGGAGTTGAATTTGAGGCAGAGAAGGTGGTTGGAGCTATTAAAAGACTACGATATCACCATCCTATATCATCCGAGGAAGGCCGATGTGGTGGTCGATGCCTTGAGTAGGAAGTCAGCCAGTATGGGCAGTCTTGCTTATATTCCGGTCGGTGAGAGACCCCTTGCTTTAGATGTTTAGGATTTGGCCAATCAGTTCGTGAGGTTGGATGTTTCTGAGCCCAGCCGTGTGTTAGCTTGCACCGTCGCTCGTTCTTCATTATTGGAGCGTATCCGAGATCCACAGTATGATGATCCCCATTTGTGTGTCCTTAGAGACATGGTGCAGCACGGAGGTGCCAAGCAGGTTACCTTAGGTGATGATGGAGTTTTGAGATTGCAGGGTCGAGTTTGTATGCCTAATGTGGATGGTCTTCGAGAGTTTATTTTAGAGGAGGCCCATAGCTCCCGGTACTCTATTCATCCTGGCGCCGCGAAGATGCATCAGGATTTGCGGCAGCATTATTGGTGGAGGAGAATAAAGAAGGATATCGTTGCATATGTGGCTCGGTGTTTGAATTGTCAGCAGGTTAAATACGAGCATCAGAGGCCTAGTGGTTTGTTCCAGAAGATTGAGATCCCTGAGTGGAAGTGGGAGCGTATTACTATGGACTTCGTTACTGGACTCCCACAGACTCAGTAGAAGTTCGATGCAGTATGGGTCATTGTTGATAGGCTGACCAAGTTAGCACATTTCATTCCTGTGGCAGTTTCCTATTCTTCCGAGAGATTAGCTGAGATCTACATCCGGGAGATTGTTCCTCTTCATGGTGTGCCCGTGTCTATCATTTCGGATCGAGGTACGCAGTTTACCTCACAGTTCTGGAAAGCAGCTCAGCGAGAGTTGGGCACACGGGTTGAGTTGAGCACAGCATTTCATCCTCAGACGGACGGGCAGTCCGAGAGGACTATTCAGATTTTGGAGGATATGCTCCGAGCTTATGTCATTAACTTTGGAGGCTCGTGGGATCAATTTTTTCCTTTAGCAGAGTTTGCCTACAACAACAGCTACCAGTCGAGTATCCAGATGGCTCCTTATGGGGCTTTGTATGGTAGGCGGTGTCGGTCACCGGTTAGATGGTTTGAGCCGGGAGAGGCTCGGTTTTTGGGTACGGATCTGGTTCAGGACACCTTGGACAAGGTCAGGATTATTCAGGATAGGCTTCGTACAGCTCAGTCCAGGCAAAAGAGTTATGCTGACCGCAAGGTTCGTGATTTGGCTTTCATGGTCGGTGAGCGGGTATTGCTTCGAGTGTTGCCTATGAAGGGCGTGATGATATTCGGGAAGAAGGTCAAGCTTAGCCCTAGGTTCATTGGCCCGTTTGAGATTCTTGATCGAGTGGGAGAGGTGGCTTATAGAATTGCATTGCCCCTGAGCTTATCAGTCGTGCATCCAGTGTTTCATGTGTCCATGCTTCGGAAGTATCACGGCGATCCATCCCACGTGTTAGATTTCAGCATTGTCCAGTTGGACAAGGACTTGTCTTATGAGGAGGAGGCGGTAGCTATTCTAGACCGACAGGTTCGTCAGTTGAGATCGAAGAGTTTTCCTTCTGTTCGTGTTCAATGGAGAGGTCAGCCTGCTGAGGCATCGACCTGGGAGTCCGAGTCCGATATGCAGAGCCGTTATCCCCATCTTTTCCCCGACTCAGGTACTTCCTTCTTATGTCCGTTCGAGGACGAACGGTTGTTTTAGAGGTGGAGAATGTGAGGGTCATCACTTGTTTTTAATGTAAATTCTGCACCAAGGCTTAAAAACCTCTTTCAGCATCACCTCGATTTGCGTGCGCATTCCGGGCGCGTAGCCAGAAGGCCATTATGTGAAAATCTACGAAAAATGATAAATTTTGACTATAAAATGAACTAAGTTGACTTCGGTCAACATTTTGGGTAAATGGACCCGGACCCGTGATTTGATGGTCCCAGAGGGTCCGTAGTAAAATATGGGACTTTGGCGTACGCCCGGAATCGAATTTCGAGATCCCAAGCCTGAGAAATGAATTTTTAAAGAAAATTGTTTTCTGAAATTATTTATGAGATTTGGAAATGAATTGTGATTAGAACTTGATGGTATCGGGCCCGTATTTTGGTCCCGGCGCCCGGTACAGGTCTTATATGTGACTTAAGATAAGTATGTAAAATTTGGTAAGAAACGGACTTGAAACGACGTGAATCGGATCATTTTTGAGAAAATTGGAAATTTGAAGTTCTTGAGAAAATTTTATAATTTTGATGCTAAATTCATAGTTGTTGATGTTATTTTAGTGATTTGAATGCACGAACGAGTCCGTATGATGTTTTTAGGTTAGTGTACATATTTGGTTTGGAGCCCCGAGGGCTCGGGTGAGTTTTGGATAGGCCACGGGGTGAATTTTAGACTTGGAAAATTGCAGGTTTTTAGCTGGTGTGTTCAGGCCTGCAGGCTTCGCATTTGCTAAGCCTGGCTCGCAAATGCGAGGGCTATGTCGCAATTGCGAAAACAGCCCAGGCCAGACCATCTCGTAATAGCAAGCTTTTAATCGCAAATGCGATTTCCTCAGTTCCAGCCTTCAGTCCCAATTACGACACAGTAGTTGCATTTCCCAACTCGCAAATGCGAGAGCCCTTTCGCAATTCCCAGCATAGCAGAGGTCAAGGTTCGCAATTGCGAACCCCTGTTCGCATTCCCATATCTGTGACCTGCAACTTTTATACTTAGCCAAAAATCAACCATTTTTCACATCTTTTCAAAACACAAACTCCCTAGGGCGATTTTCCAAGAACAACTCTTCTTCCAAATCGATTGTAAGTCCATTCCTTCAATTCTTAACATCTTTTAACATGATTTCAACTCAAAATCAATGATATCCATGGGGGAAATTGGGTGTTTTGGGTAGAACCTAGGTTTTTCAAGTTTTGGGAATTTGGACCTCAATTTGGGGTCCGATTTCAAAACAAATTATAAATTTGGGTTCATGGGGGAATGGGTAATCGGGTTTTGGTTCGAATCTTGGGTTTTGACCATGTAGTCCCTGGGGCGATTTTTGACTTTTGGGGTAAATGTGACGACCCAACCCGTCGTCTCATGTATTACAGCCCCGTCTCCCCCATTTATTGCTCTTTCATGTTTTATTATCAGCAACGGGTGAGTTAGAGTTGAATTGAATTGGTTTGCATAGGAAATGAGACACTTAGTCCCTTTAAAGAAGGTTTGGGTTGGAAAAGTCAACCGAACGTTGACTTATTAGTTAGAGGGCTCAGATGTGAATTCCGGTGATTCAGTTAGCTTCGGGAGGTGATTTGTGACTTAGGAGTGCGATCGGAAGTGATTTTGGAGGTCCGGAGTGGAATTAGGCTTGAATTGGCAAAGTTGGCATTTTGGCGAATTCCGGTGGATAGGTGAGATTTTGATCCGACGGTCGGAATGGAATTCCGACAGTTGCAGTAGCTCCGTTAGGTGATTTTGGATATGTGTGCAAAATTTCAGGTCATTCGGAGGTGTTTTGGTCGGGTTTCTGATCGAATGCGTAATTTGGAAGTTTTTAAGAAACTTAGGCTTGAATTCGATGTGATTTGATGGTTTTAGCGTTGTTTGATGTGTTTTAAGGATGAAAACAAGTTTGAATGAGGTTTTAGGATGTATTGGCATTTTTGGTTGAGGTCCCGGGGACCTCGGGGTGAATTCGGGTGGTTCAACGAGAGGTTTTGAGGTGTGTTGCAGGTCTGTTACTGCTGTCATCTGGTATTTCCGCTTCTGCAGAAATGGACCGCAGAAGCGGGTGAGCGATCGCAGAAGCGACCAGGTGTGGGTTAGGGTAGTTCCGCATAAGCGGAAGTTGGTCGCTTCAGCGGGTCCGCATAAGCGGACATTGCACCGCAGAAGCGGTTTTGAGGGAACCGCAGAAGCGGAGTTCGAGTCGCATAAGCGAAGTACGGGTTTTTAAGTGAAGACCGCATAAGCGGATTTTTGGCCGCAGAAGCGGTCCCGCATAAGCGGAAGCGGGACCGCATAAGCGAAAATCGCTGTTGACAGAAGGGTTTAAAATATTATATTTCATCCGCGAACAAGAGGTAGTTCCACCATTTTTAAGCGACTTGGAGAGCTTTGGGCGAGGATTTTCGAGGGTTTTGACTGAAAATCAATTGGAGGTAAGTCTCTTGGCCTAATTATTCGAGTTCATGGTAGAAATTACATGTAAATTGTGGAAAATTCATCAAAAACGGGTCAAGTTAGGGCTTGGAAAGCTGTGATGTAAAAATGGATTTTGAAAGGGCATTTGAACTCCGATTTTGGTAAAATTGGTATGTGCAGACTCGTGGCGAGATGAGGAATCCCGTGATGTAAATTTCGTAATTTTTCGAGACGTAGGCCCGGGGCTCGGATTTTGCCAACTTCGTGAATTTTGGTGTTTTTCGAGTCTTTTCGATTGGGTTATGTTTCTTTAGCCTATTGTAGTGTATTCGTTGTGGTTTTAATCAGATTCGGCGTGCGAAGAGGTTGATTCGAAAGGCAAAGGAATAGCGAGCTAGACTTGTGGCCGGCTTGAGGTGAGTAATAGATGTAGATGATGACCTGAGGGTTTGAAACCCCGGTATATCACATTGTGACGCTATATTGAGGCGAGACACGTACTCTATGACGAGTGCGGGGTCGATTGTGACTGGGGATTGTGACCTAGTCCGTTCCGAATTATGTTCGTACTGCGTTCTTGACTAGAAATTGTTTGGTGATCATCCTACTTGGATTTTATGAATATGTTGGGGCTTTGTGCCTATCATTTGCATCCTTCAGGGATCCTCATCACTGCTTCCATGATGCTTAGCATATTTCATGATATCAGTCCTGAGTTAGACACTGCCTTGAAATGGTTAGTAAATAAATAAAGGTTTAAACACTTAGCTCTATAATTCCTAATAATTGAGACCAAAATGAATAATCTGACTGTGCCCGAGTGGCTTGGCACGCATATATATATCTGGACTGAGTGTGGATCGGGCTGCACGCCGCAGCGAATGTTACGATGATATTGCGCTTGGGCTGTAGGAGCCCCTCCGGAGTCTGAACCCCCACAGTGAGCGCGGGTACCCAAATGGATCGGGCTGCGCGCCGCAGCGGTCATGTGCATTGCATTGCATTCATGCATTTCATATCTGTTGGTCTTAATTGTCATTGTCTGTTGTTGTTTCATCGTTTAACGTGCTGAATCGTTGATTATAGCTTTATATTGTAATATTTCGGGATTTCTTACTTTCAGCCATTATATATGTTTATTACTCACTGAGTTGGAAGTACGCACTTTACTCCCTGCACCATGTGTGCAGATTCAGGTGCTCCGGAGACTTAGTGGAGCTGTTTGCTGTTTTTCGTGAAGTTATTTTCAGGAGTTGTTGAGGTAGCTGCCTGACGTCCGCAGGACCCGACTCCTCCCCTTTATTTCATTGGTCTTTCCATATCCTAGACTTCTTTATTACTGTGGATATATTACTCTATTACATCTAGAGGCTCTAGACTCGTGACTCCAGATCTATTGGGGAATGTTGGGATATTCGTTATTATTTTCCATACTATTTTATTTAGTTTCGGATTGGAACCTTGATATTTGCTATTTTAATCGTGTTATTTGTTAACGGATTGCGTATTTGGGTTGAGAGTATTTAAATTGGTCGGGCTTGCCTGGCATTAGTGTTGGGCGCCATCACGATCGGGATTGGGGTCGTGACAAGTTGGTATCAGAGCCTAGGTTACTAGGCCTCGCGAGTCATGAGCCGGTTTAGTAGAGTCTCGCGGAACGGTACGGGGACGCCTGTACTTCTCCTCGAGAGGCTGCAGAACCTTTAGGAAAACTCCATATTCTTGAAATTCTTGTCGTGCGGCTTTGTGATTCGAGAACTAAATCTCTGTATTCTATTCTCTCGCAGATGGCGAGAACTCGTGCTACCGGACGCGATGGTCGACCACCAGTACCACCCACTAGAGGTCATGGACGCGGTCGTGGTCGTGGTCAAGGTAGGGCAGCAGAGACAGCACCTGCTGAAACCAGCTGCCACAGTTCAGGACCAAACTCCAGCTGCCGATGTCTCAGCAACACCTGTGCAGGCACCAGCAGTGCCTATTGCTATTCCTGGTCTCCAGGAGACCTTGGCACAGATACTATCAGTTTGTACTGGCCTGGCTCAGGCGGTCTCAGCTTCTACTGCAGCAGCTGCTTCCCAGGCCGGGGGAGGACATCAGACCCCTATTGCTCACACACCTGAGCAGGTTGCCCAGGGATTTTAGACACCGGAAGCAGCCATAGCTCCTCCAGTTGCTCCAGTTGCACCAGTTGCACCAGCTCCAGCCTATGAGGTTCCAGCTATGCCGGACGATGAGCAGCGTCGTCTTGAGAGATTCGGCAGGCTTCACCCTCCGAGGTTCAGCGGTGCTGAGGGCGAGGATGCCCAGGGTTTTCTGGATAAGTGTCAGCGTATGCTTCGCACTGCAGTGATCTTAGAGTCGAGTGGTGTGGCTTTTACAACTTTCCAGTTCTCAGGGTCTGCATTCACCTGGTGGGAGGACTTC
Organism: Nicotiana attenuata; assembly: GCF_001879085.1. Taxonomy (NCBI): domain Eukaryota; kingdom Viridiplantae; phylum Streptophyta; class Magnoliopsida; order Solanales; family Solanaceae; genus Nicotiana; species Nicotiana attenuata. Next base: position 1,820 of record NW_017671462.1, on the reverse strand, counting down.
GAGAGGCGTAGGCCGGTTGGTGCAGCGCCCCTTACATGGCAGCAGTTCTCCACTCTCTTTCTGGAGAAGTACGTACCGCAGTCTCACAGGGAGGAGCTGCGTCGTCAGTTCGAGTGGTTGGTTCAGGGGGACATGTCTGTGACCCAGTACGAGTTGAGATTCACGCAGCTAGCTCGGCATGCCACTTGGATGATCCCGACAGATCGAGAAAGGATTAGGAGGTTCGTGGATGGCCTCAACTATTCACTCCGCATTTTGATGACCAGATAGAGGGTTATGGGAACCTCGTTTGAGGAGGTAGTTGACATGGCTCGAGAGATTGAGACGGTTCGCCGTTGGGAGCATGAGGAGAGAGAGGCAAAGAGGCCTCGAGGTTCAGGTAGTTTCAGTGGTGCTCCGTCTAGGGGCCAGTTCCAGCGTGGCAGAGGCCGTTCCTTCAGGCCTCCTCAGTCAGGTCGTCCAGAGCACAGTGGGGCTTCCTCAGGCCATGGTCATCAGGGATTTCAGCAGGGCCAGACTTCACTTAGTGCCCTTCTAGCTCAGAGCTCTACACCTGCCTCTTCAGCCCAGGGTTCTTCAGCAGCGAGGGGTTTCCATCAGTCCCTTTCTCCAGTGCCGGGTAGTTGCTACGAGTGCGGTGAGTTCGGTCATATGAGGAGACAGTGTCCTCGGCGTCGTGGTAGTCAGTCTCAGCAGAGGGATCAGCCCTCATCTTCTGCTCCTGTTTCATCAGCACCCGCCCAGTCAGCTAGGGGTGGAGGTCAGGTAGCCAGGGGCCGCCCCAGGGGTGGAGGCCGGACTGGCGCTGGTCAGGCTCAATTCTATGCTCTTCCAGATAGGAAGGACGCCATTGTGCCTCAGATGCTGTTATCACAGGTATTATCTCAGTCTGCCACAGAGATGCCTCTATCTTATTTGATCCCGGATCTACCTATTCCTATGTATCTTCAGATTTTGCTCATCACCTGGATACTACCCGAGGTTGTCTTGCTTTGCCTGTTCACGTATCTACCCCGGTGGGTGATACTATCATTGTAGATCATGTATACCGATCCTGTTTAGTGACTATTGGGGGCCTGGAGACCCGAGTTGACTTATTGCTGTTGAGCATGGTTGATTTTGATGTTATTCTGGGTATGGATTGGTTATCTCCGTACCATGCTATTCTGGACTGTCATGCTAAGACAGTTACGTTGGCTATTCCGGGTATTCCGAGGATTGAGTGGCGTGGTACGACTGACTATGTTCCCAGCAGGGTAATTTCTTTCCTAAAAGCCCAGCGGATGGTTGGGAAAGGTTGTCTATCTTATTTGGCTTTCGTGAGAGATATTGGAGCTGAGACTCCTAGTCTTGACTCCGTCCCCGTCGTGAGGGACTTCCCTGATGTGTTTCCAGCAGACCTGCCGGGCATGCCACCGGACAGGGACATTGATTTTGGTATTGATCTGGTGCCGGGCACTAAGCCCATCTCTATTCCTCCGTATAGCATGGCACCAGCAGAGTTGAAAGAACTAAAGGATCAACTTCAGGAACTCCAAGATAAGGGGTTTATTCGTCCTAGTGTGTCACCGTGGGGTGCACCGGTTCTATTTGTAAAGAAGAAAGATGGCACAATGAGGATGTGCATTGATTACAGACAGTTGAACAAGGTAACAGTGAAGAACAAGTATCCACTACCTCGTATTGATGATTTGTTTGACCAGCTCCAGGGGGCAAGGGTATTCTCGAAGATTGATCTCCGTTCAGGCTATCACCAGCTTAAGATTAGGGATTCGGATATATGAAGACTGCCTTCAGACTAGATATGGGCACTATGAGTT
>NW_017671461.1:285772-292889 GCF_001879085.1 Nicotiana attenuata | reverse complement strand
ATTGGAGAGGTTTGGCAGACTCCAGCCTCCTACTTTCAGTGGTGCTGAGGGCGAGGATGCCCAGGGTTTCTTAGACAGATGTTAGAGGATTTTTCGAACCGCGGGTATTCTGGAGACCAGCGGGGTTGCATTCACGACCTTTCAGTTTACCGGAGCTGCCTTCACTTGGTGGGAGGCATATGAGAGGCGTAGGCCTGTTGGTTCAGCACCTCTGACTTGGCAGCAGTTCTCCGCTCTATTTTTGGAGAAGTATGTTCCACAGTCCCGTAGGGAGGAGCTGCTTAGGCAGTTCGAGCAGTTACGACAGGGGGAGATGACTGTTACTCAGTACGAGATGAGGTTCTTAGAGTTAGCTCGACATGCTATTTGGTTGGTTGCTACGGAGACAGAGAGAGGATCAAGAGGTTTGTTGATGGCCTCACCTACCAATTCGGGTTCTCATGACTAGGGAGAGAGTGTCACGTGCTACGTTTGAGGAGGTTATGGTGCTTGTGAGATTGAGTCAGTTCATCGCCAGGAGCGCGAGGAGAGGGAGGCCAAGAGGCCTCGTGGTCATAGTAGTTATGGGGGTGCTCCTTCGAGGGGCCAATTTCAGCACGGCAGAGGCCGTCAGTTCAGGCATGCTCATTCAGCTTGCCCAGGTTATCGTGGGGCATCATCAGGCTATGGTTCCCACGGTTCTCAGTAGGGTCATTCCTCACTCAGTGCACTTCCAGCCCAGGGTTCGTCCCGTGCTCCATCAGTTCAGGATTCTTCTACGCCAGGTGCGTCTGCTAGTCATTCCGGTGCCAGGGGTTCCTATCAGTCCCCGTCTCCAGCACCCAGGAGTTGCTATGAGTGTGGAGAGATGGGTCACATGTGGAGGCAGTGACCTCGTCGTCTTGGGGGTTCATCTCAGTAGAGGGTCAGCCATCAGCCTCAGCCCCAGCCACTTCACCAACCACCCAGCTAGCTAGGGGTGGAGGACAGTCATCTAGGGGTCGCCCCAGAGGGGGAGGTCGATCCGGTGGTGGTCAGGCCCGCTTCTATGCACTTCCAGCTAGGCCTGATGCGGTTGCTTTAGATGCGGTGATTACAGGTATTATCTCAGTCTGCCGCAGGAATGCTTCTGTGTTATTTGACCCTGGTTCTACTTTCTCTTATGTGTCGTCTTATTTTTCCCATTATCTGGATATGCCCTGCGAGTCCCTTGTTTCTTTTGTTCATGTCTCTACGCCGGTGGGCGATACAGTCATGGTAGACCGTGTGTACCGGTCGTGTGTTGTGACTATTGGGGTTCTGGAGACCCGAGTGGATCTGTTGTTGTTATGTATGGTGGACTTCGATATTATTTTGGGCATGGACTGGTTATCTCCGTGCCGGGATATTCTGGACTGTCATGCCAAGACAGTGACTTTGGCTATGCCTGGTGTGCCACGGATTGAGTGGCGAGGTTCGACCGATTATGTCCCCAACAGGGTGATTTCTTTCTTGAAGGCCCAGCGTATGGTTGGGAAAGGTTGTCTTTCATATCTAGCCTTTGTGAGGGATGTCGGTGCAGAGACTCCCAGTATTGATTCTGTTCCAGTTGTGAGGGATTTTTCCGATTGTTTTCTGCAGACCTGCCGGGCATGCCACCGGATAGGGATATTGATTTTGGTATCGATCTGGTGCCGGGCACTCAGCCCATTTCTATTCCACGTATCGTATAGCACCAGCGGAGTTGAAAGAGTTAAAGGAGCAGCTTCAGGAACTCCTGGATAAGGGGTTCATTCGGCCTAATGTGTCACCGTGGGGTGCGCCGGTTCTTTTTGTGAAGAATAAGGATGGCACGATGAGAATTTGCATTGATTACAAGCAGTTGGACAAGGTAACAATTAAGAACAAGTATCCTTTGCCTCGTATCGATGATTTGTTCGACCAGCTTCAAGGAGCGAGAGTGTTTTCCAAGATTGACCTTCGTTCAGGTTATCACCAGTTGAGGATCAGGGACTCAGATATTCTTAAGACAGCTTTTAGGACCCGATATGGTCATTATGAGTTCTTGGTGATGTCTTTTGGGCTGACCAATACCCCAGCAACGTTCATGCATTTGATGAACAACGTGTTCCGTCCATATCTCGACTCGTTTGTCATAGTCTTCATTGATGATATTCTGGTATACTCGCATAGTTAGGAGGAGCACGCGGAGCATTTGAGAGTGGTGTTACAGAGATTGAGGAGAAGCTTTATGCAAAGTTCTCCAAATGTGAGTTCTGGCTCAGCTCAGTGGCTTTCTTGGGGCACGTGGTGTCCAGCGAGGGTATTCAGGTGGACCTGAAGAAGATAGAGGCGGTTTAGAGTTGGCCCAAACCGCCCTCAGCTATAGAGATCCGCAGCTTCCTTGGTTTGGCGGGTTATTATCGCCGGTTTGTTCAGGGATTTTCGTCTATTGCATCGCCCTTGACCAAGTTGACTCAGAAGGGTGTTTCATTTCAGTGGTATGATGAGTGTGAGGAGAGCTTTTAGAAGCTTAAGACTGCCTTGACCACAACTCCAGTGTTAGTATTGCCATCAGCTTCAGGTTCTTATACCGTGTATTGTGATGCTTCGAGAGTTGGTATTGGGTGTGTTCTGATGCAGGAGGGTAGAGTTATTGCTTATGTTTCTCGTCAGTTGAAGCCTCATGAGAAGAACTACCCTGTTCATGATTTGGAGTTAGCTGCCATTATTCACGCGTTGAAGATTTGGAGGCATTATTTGTATGGTGTGTCTTATGAGGTGTATACTGATCATCGTAGTCTTCATCACTTGTTCAAGCAAAAGGATCTCAATCTGAGGCAGCGGAGGTGGTTGGAGTTGCTTAAGGATTATGACATTACTATCTTGTATCACCCGGGAAAGGCCAATGTGGTGGCCGATGCCTTGAGCCGAAAGGCGGTGAGTATGGGGAGTTTGGCATATATTCCGGTTGGGGAGAGACCTCTTGCAGTTGATGTTTAGGCTTTGGCCAATCGGTTTGTAAGGTTGGATATTTCGGAGCCCAGTAGGGTATTGGCTTGTGTGATTTCTCGGTCTTCCTTATATGAGCGCATCAGAGAGCGCCAGTATGATGATCCTCATTTGCTTGTCCTTAAGGACAGAGTTCAGCACGATGATTCCAGAGATGTGACGATCGGTGATGATGGGGTGTTAAGGATGCAGGGCCAGATATGTGTGCCTAATGTAGATGGGCTTCGAGAGTTGATTCTGGAGGAGGCCCATAGCTCGCGGTATTCCATCCATCCGGGTGCCGAGAAGATGTATCAGGATCTGAGACAGCATTATTGGTGGAGGAGAATGAAGAAAGACATTGTGGGATTTTGTAGCTCGGTGTCTCAATTGTCAGCAGGTGAAATATGAGCATCAGAGACCAGGTGGCTTGCTTCAGCGGATGGATATTCCAGAGTGGAAGTGGGAGCGGATCACCATGGACTTTGTAGTTGGGCTCCCACGGACTTTGAAGAAGTTCGATGCTATTTGGGTGATTGTGGATCGGCTGACCAAGTCCGCGCACTTCATTCCTATCTGTACTACTTACTCTTTAGAGCGGTTGGCAGAGATATATATCCGGGAGATTGTTCGTTTGCATAGTGTCCCAGTTTTCATCATTTCAGATCGGGGCACTCAGTTTACTTCACAGTTTTGGAGGGTTATACAGTGAGAGTTGGGTACTCAGGTTGAGTTGAGCACAGCTTTTCACCCTCATACGGACGGGCAGTCCGAGCGCACTATTCAGATATTGGAGGATATGTTATGCGCTTGTGTCATTGATTTTGGAGGGTCATGGGATCAGTTTCTACCGCTCGCAGAGTTTGCCTATAACAACTGTTACCGGTCGAGTATTCAGATGGCTCCATATGAGGCTTTGTATGGGAGGCGGTGTAGATCTCCAGTTGGTTGGTTTGAGCCGGGCGAGGCCAAGCTATTGGGTACAGATTTGGTACAGGATGCTTTGGACAAGGTGAAGGTGATTCAGGAGAGGCTTCGTACAGCGCAATCGAGACAAAAGAGCTATGCGGACCGGAAGGTTCGGGATGTGTCCTACATGGTTGGTGAGAAGGTTCTGTTGAAGGTTTCACCCATGAAGGGTGTTATGAGAATTGGAAAGAAGGGTAAATCGAGTCCGGGTTCATTGGGCCTTTTGAGGTACTTCGGAGGATTGGGGAGGTGGCTTATGAGCTTGCTTTGCCACCCAGCTTGTCGAATGTGCACCTGGTATTTCATGTTTCTATGCTCCGAAAGTATATTGGGGATCCGTCTCATGTTCTGGATTTCAGTAGGGTTCAATTGGAGGGTGATCTGACTTATGATGTGGAGCCAGCAGCTATTTTGGAGCGTCAGGTTCGAAAGTAGAGATCAAAAGATATAGCTTCAGTGGAAGTACAATGGAGAGGTAGGCCCATGGAGAAGGCTACCTGGGAGACCGAGCAGGAGATGCGTAGCAGATATCCTCACCTATTTGAGGCTTCAGGTATGTTTCTTGACTCTTTCGAGGACGAACGTTTGTTTAAGAGGGGGAGGATGTGACAACCCGGCCGGTCGTCTCATGAGTGACCGCTCTGTTTTCCCCATTTCTGCTTCTATTTGCTTTGTTTGTCGGTTCTATAGGTGATCAGGTTGGTTGGCTCGGGTTCGGAAAGGTTTTGAGAAGGTTTGAGACTCTTAGTCTCTTTTAAAAAAGCTTAAGTTGGAAAAGTCAATTGGATGTTGACTTAGGTGTTAGATGGCTCGGATGTGAGTTCCGATGGTTCGGATAGTTTTGGGAGATAATTTGGGATTTAGGAGCTTGATCAGAATGTGTGTTGGAGGTACGGAGTAGATTTAGGCTTGAATTGGCAAAATTGAGTTTTTGGCATCTTCCGGTTGATAGGTGAGATTTTGATGTAGGAGTCAGAATGGAATTTCGGGAGTTGCAGTAGCTTCGTTATGTCATTTGAGATGTGTGTGCAAAATTTTAGGTCATTCGGACGTGGTTTGGTATACTTTTTGATTAAAAGAGGAATTCGGAGGATTTTAGAACCTTAGGCTTGAATTCGATGTGTTTTGGTGGTTTTGATGTTGTTTGAGGTGTTTTGAAGGTTGGTATAAGTTTGACTAGTAGTATATGATGTGTTTGTGCTATTGGTTGAGGTCCCAGGGGCCTCGGGGTGATTTCGGATGGTTGACGGAAAGTTTGGAAGTTGGTTTGGCAGCTCAACGTCTGGACCGCAGGTGCGAAAAGCCTGGGTCAGAATGTTTATATTTCTCCCTTCGCGATTTTCAGAGGGTTTCACCATTTTTAAACACGAATTTTGGAGCTTTGGGCGATTTTACAGAGGGAATTCAAGGAGACTTCATTGAGGTAAGGTCTTGGACTATGAAAACTCATTTCTATGGTATTAATTCACGGATTAGAGCTGCAATTAAGGTTAGAATTTGAGAAACTAGGGCTTGTGTTGGCCCAACTAAAGGTTAGTTTTGAAGACTGACAAAGGAACTCAGGATGAACCAGGTCCATCACTCAGGTGCACAAAAACGGGCAGATTCGAGCATGTGGGTTGCACGTGAAGGAGATAAGCTTAACTTGGTGTATTTAATATCTCCTGATCGAAAAGGTTGCATAATTGATAAGGAGAAGGAGTCCTTAATCAAAGAGAACACTATCCAAGATAGGGAAGGAGTTAGAAGTTGAAATCAACTAGAACTCTTCCACCAAGGAAGAGTTGCATCAGAACTCTAGTTATTTCTTCATCTACTAACTCTATAAATTGCAGGATGTTCTCAAATTACAAGTGTTGCACAAAAACACAGAAGTTAAACATGAACTGAGAGCAAAATAGCAAGGCTTATTGCAAGCAGTTCATGTGTGATTCAAGTGTGCAAACCTGAAGCTACATGAACCAGATTGAAGAACCAGCTCCATAAAGAGTTTTATGTGTCTTTCTTTATTTCTAGTTCAATTGTAGTAGGTGTTTCATATTGTACCTTTCAGCTTTACCTAGAAGCAATTATAATAGGTACTTTGAGTATTCAAGTTAGAGTTAACTTGAAGTTGTCGCAACAGTTGAGGCTGTGTGCCACAACGGGATTGGAGTTAATCCTTAGGTTTACAAAGAGTTTTTGTAAATGCTGTTTTGGCTCAGTGATTTTAGTGGAAGTTGTGGAAAATCCTACTGAGTAGTAGGTCGTGGTTTTTTTCACCTTTTGAGCCAGGTGTTTTCCATGTAAATATCTATGTGTTCTTTATTTTATGTATTTATTATTCCGCAAACAGCAGTAGTTGGAACACCTAGAAGAACCAGGTTCTTCTATTGCGAAAATTGGGTACCACACAAATCACCCCTCCTCTTGTGTGGTGTTGACGCTTAAAACATCAATTGGTATCAGAGCGGGTTATCCTTGAAGAGGTTAACACCTTAGGAAAAGATCAAGATGAGTGCACCACCTGGAAACTGGGAAGGGCAATCGACTGCTAGGCCTTCACTCTTTAATGGCCAGTACTATTCTTGGTGGAAGAACATGATGAGAGATCATATCATAGGAGAAGACTATGAACTATGGGACATAGTCACTGATGGTCCCCTGGCGACTACAAAGAAGAATGCTGAAGGAGTGGATGTGCCAAAGACAAGAGTTGACTGCACTGCTGAAGACTTGAAGAAATGGGAGAAGAATGCCAAAGCCAAGAAATGGCCTGTGTGTGGACTGGGTCCAGACGAGTACAGCAGGATTCAAAGCTGTACCACTGCTAAGCAAATCTGGGACACTTTGCAAGTGGCTCATGAAGGAACACCTCAAGTGAAGAGGTCCAGAGGAACACTGTTGTATTCTCAATATGAGAATTTCACCATGAAGGAAGGGGAAACCGTCCAAGAGATGTATACAAGGTTCACCGCACTGACAAATGAACTTAAGTCTCTTGGAAGGGTTATTCTTGAAGAAGACAAAGTTGAGAAGATTTTGACAAGGGTTCTTCCAGTTTCTTGGGAAAGCAAAATCACTGCTATTCAGGAATCAAAGAACATTGCCACTCTTAAGTTGGATGAGCTAATTGGAAATCTCACTGCCTATGAACTTAGAAGGCAAACCATGAAGATGGTTGCGCCCAAGAAGGAAAGGAGCCTGGCATTCAGAATCA
>NW_017671461.1:274183-285621 GCF_001879085.1 Nicotiana attenuata | reverse complement strand
TATCAAGAACGAATTCAGTAACCTCAAACCAACGGGAACGAACCGGGGTGTTTGTGAAAGTCACGAGAAAACAGGTCACTAATCAAAATTCACTTAACGGCAACCTCGATCGAACAAATCAGAACAATCAGCAAGAACTCAAGAAAAATAGCATTTCAAATTCTGTTATGAACAATACAGTAATACAATAAGAGAAAAAGCACGGGGATGAACCTGAATGCGAACAATTTCAATTTAGTAGGTTCAGAGATGCATACAGGCAGATCGACGTCGAAATTTGAACGTGCGACAGAACAAGAACAGGACAGCAACAATCGAACCGGAACCGTGAACCTCAAACGACACTCGCCACTTCAATCGGACTCAAGTCAAAAACTAAAATCAGAGGAAGGAAGATGGAAATCAAAACCCAAAAATCTCGAAATTTCCAACCCTCTCTGCCCGGATTCTTCTGTCCAATTTTCCCCAATCTATTTTTCTTTTCAGCTTCTTTGCTAGTATGTGTTGCTGTTGCTAGCGTTTGGGGTCAGGGATTTTGGTTTTGTTGTTGGCGAAGGGGATCGATGGGGAGGGTTTGTGTGTGTTTCTGTTCTAGCCAAAAGAGAGCTGATGGGTGTGTCGACTGGGGTGGGGTGGGTTCGAAGAAGAAGGAGATTCAGGGGGGGGGCTCCTCTTGCACTGTTGCGGCGCTCTTCAGATTTTTTGGCGTTCTCTTCTGTCTCCCTTAGGGGTCTAGGTCTAGGTATTAAAATAACAAAGATTTGGGTGTTGGGTCGGGTCGGGTCGACCCGGTTTGGGCTAGGTTGAGGGAAATTTGGGCTTCTAAAATGTTTGGCCCAATTCAATTCAGAATCAGCCTTTTCCAACTTCCTTTCTTTTTGTTGTTCTTTTTTCTTTCTTTAATTAATTAAAAACCTAAACTAAATTCCTAAATCAATTCAAATTGTAAAATCAAGCTAATTATCTAACTATGTAAAAATGATCATCATCATTTTTTTTGATTTTTTGATTAATAACACAATTAACTCAATGTAATTAATTCCTAAATGCAAATTGAACCTAAGGTGGCATGAAATTAAAATGTGACACTTTTTATGGTTTTTCTATGATTTTAACAATATTAAAAATGTATGAAATGCAACTAAATAAAGAAAAACACCTAAAAATCAATAAAATTATTTTGGTCTATTTTTAGGAGTTATTTTCATGTAGGGCAAAAATCACGTGCTCACATATAGTCTAATCAGTGTATCACAATTATGTGATAGAGGTAACTTGGTAGCATTCACCTCTACCAAATGTTTTGTGATTAATCTTACCACTAACAAGATTGTTTTGCAGGGAAAAAGAGTAAACAATACATACATTGTAGATTTGTCCACACTTTCAGAAAATGAACTCACTTGCTTAAGTGTATTGGACAATAATCCCCTCCTTGGCACAAGAGACTTGGACATGCAAGTCTGAGTCAACTCAACAAATTAGTCTCCAAGGATCTGGTGATAGGGCTGCCTAACATCAAGTTCAAGGAAGACAAAGTTTGTGAGGCTTGTGCAAGGGGGAAGCATGTAAGATCCTCTTTTAAATGCAAGAAAATGGTAAGCACCACCAGACGATGGAACTGGTCCATATGGATCTCTGTGGTCCAATGAGAACATTAAATAGAGGTGGTAAAAGATATGTGATGGTGCTTGTTGATGATTACTCTAGGTTTACTTGGACATTGTTTTTAACATCTAAAGATGAAGCATTTGACATGTTTACTTCTTTTGTTAGAAAAACTCAGAAACGACTAGGTAATCAACTTGCATCGATTAGGTCTGATCATGGAACTGAATTTGAAAATGCTAAGTTTGCTGAATTTTTGCATGCTAAATCATAAATAGTTGCATGACTAGACCTCTTGTTAAGAAGATTCCCTATGAGTCACTTAAAGGGAGAAAGCTAAATATATCCCATCTTAGGTCATTTAGATGCATGTGCTTTGTGCACAATAATGACAAAGACTCCCTAGGTAAGTATGATCCCAGAAGTGATGAGGGAGTATTCTTGGGATATTTTTCACATAGTAAAGCTTATAAGATACTCAATAAAACAACTATGTGTGTAGAAAAATGTATATGTTATTTTAAAACTAACATGCTGAGAGGCAGGAGCAAGATAATGAAGAGATTGGGCTGATAAGAAATTCAAATGGTGAAACCACAGTCCAGCCTGAAGATGCATCACTGGAAGGAACAGGTGATAGAACAGGTCTCTCCACCCAGGACAACATGACAGGAGGAACTAACTAGAGAGGAACTGATCCTCAAACCTCGAGGAAACTTGTCAATGAACCTATTCCTCAGTAACAAAACCAAGAAGGAACATCCAAAGAAATTGACACTCCTATTGCAACATCCACGAAATTGGATATAGATGAACCTGGTTCATCTATTGATCAGAAGTTGTATAGGGGAATGATTGGTTCTCCTTTGTATCTTACTACTAGCAGACCTGATATTGTTTTCAGTATAGGTCTTTTTGCTCGATTTCAAGCAAATCCAAGGAAGTCCCACTTGACTATTGTAAAGAGAATATTGAGATACTTGAAAGGCACCACTGACCTTTGCCTTTGGTATCCAAAAGGTAGTAATTTTAACCTAGTGGGATATGCTGACGCTGATTATGCAGGTTTCCTTATGGATAGGAAGAGTACCTCAGGTATGGCACACTTCCTTGGTTCATGTCTTGTGTCATGGGCTACCAAAAGGCAAAATTCAATGGCCTTATCTACTGCTGAAGCTAAGTATGTTGCTGCTGCTTCATATTGTGGATCAAGCCGTAGTTGATGGATTTTGGTATTGAAGTTGGTTACATCCCTATTTTCTGTGATAACACTAGTGCTATTAGTATGACTAAGAATCCGGTTCATCATAAGAGAACTAAGCACATAGATGTTAGACACCATTTTTAGGGACAACTATGAGAAAGGCTTGATCTTTATGGAGTTTTGTGCTACTGACAAGCAAATTGCTGACATCTTCACAAAAGCCTTAGGTAGAGATCACTTTGAGAGGAACAGGTTGGAATTAGGGATGATTAAGATCACCTAAAAGGACCAGTTCAAGGTTAAACGAAAAAGAATGAAAAAAATGGATTTTTTTTGGTTAGAAAGTCAGTAAATTGTATAATTAGATTAAATCTTGCTCAGTCTCATACTTTCCATAGTATACTCTTGTGCCATGTTCTAAAATGACTCATTAATCTCTAATGATATTTTCTCTATTTTGGCAAATTTAGACTTACACAGGAGAATTTTCAGTGAAGAACCTGGTTCATCAAGATAACACGGTATGTTTTCTACACTCTGCATAATTTGAAATAACTATATTTGGATCATGAGCAGAGTCCTACCAAATACCAAACTCCTTTTGGACTTATCTGTTACAAGTAAACCAGTCCCATTCAAAAGAGTCCCAACCGAATGGAAGTATCTAATTTCTAGGGATACACTCCAACGTCTCTTCAAAGCTGAATTTTAGTTTGATTAAACTTCGAAGAGTCTGAAAAGCTGTAGTTACCCCATCAATTATTCCTCTATATATTGAACAACTTTTGTGTATTTCTTACTTCATCTCTCTCAAGCCGTCAAAAAACTCTCATTCTTCTTTCATCTTCCAAACACAATCTAATTCTATTCTCTTCCATACCCTAGCCTAGATATGTCAAACACCTCTAAAAATCCTTCATCACTACCACAAGAAACCACTTTCACACCTTCTACAACACCAATCTCTAAGAAAAGTAGAGTAAAGATGATGGCTCGTAAGATTGTCGCTGAAGGAGAGCAGATCATGAAAATAAACAAGCAATTGAAAGCATGTAGGGAAGAAGAATCCTAAAAATCTGAAGATTCATTTAAGTCTGCTACTAAGGGGGAAGAGATTAGTTCTTCCGAAACTGAACAGGTATCTTCTGATTCTAAAGTTACTCCTGAGACAATTTCTGAAGTTGCTGCAAATTTAGAGGATAGATTTGTACTGGTAGGATCTATAGCAGGTGTTGAGACTACAGAATCTGGAGAAGTTGGTGGTAAAAATAAAAAGGAAAAGAAAAAGAGAGCAAGGGTGCTAGGAGTAATGTGAGGGGAAAGGGTACAAGAGTGGCTGATTCTTCACCCAGTCCTGTTGGTCTAACAAAAGAAACTGGTGCAATGGTTGTTTGGGGAGAGGAATTTACTGAAATAGAAGAGAGTGTAAGCAAAACATGGGGAAGTGGGTCTGGCAAAGCTGCTGAGAGGTTGTTTCAACTTGGGAAAAATATAGATGAACCTGTTCCATCTGAACAGGAAACCCTTTTGGACCTACTGATAGGATTATCAATGGCACCAAAACTCATGCCATTCCCTATGATTTCATTCTCACAACTGTGCTTGCACATTTCAAGGTACAAGCAAGGACCATTTCGGGGTTAATACTCTGCTTGCTTGCGATTATGAAGTCAATGTCATTCCTAATGAACCTGGTTCATCTAAAAGGACACCTATCAATAGCAAGGTCAGAGCTCTATTACAGGAGAGTGAGGCAAAGGATGTTGAGATAGCAAGGCTGAAGACACGATTGGTTGAGGTAGAATCTGAGAGAGATGTTCTCAGAACTGAACTTGCAAGGGAAAAGGAGAAGAATGATGGAATTCTTCAAGACATGCTAAAACTTCTCCAAGCAAATAACCTAGCCCCTACCTCTTCCAAGCCTTAAATCCTAACCTAGTGTAGATCAACCAGTGACCCAATTCGGGACTTTGTTTCTTTTGCTCATGTTTTCAGTATTTTTATTTCTTCTTATGCTTTGTGGTAGAATCTTATCAATCATCAATGAAGTTCACTGTTTTTGCTCTAGCTGTTTGTTTATAGTTCATAGAATCTTATCAATCATCTATGATGATTAATTCATGATTGCATTTGAAGTAGCCCCAGTGGCCATGAGTTAGTTTTAAAATCTGGTTATCTCACATTTTTTATGCAACTTTTCGATGATGCCAAAAGGGGAAAAAAGGTTGTGCTTTAAACAAGTGATGTTTACACATTGAACAGTGATGTTTATAACCTAATGTACCTGGTCCTTGATGATAAGTGATATAAAGGAAAAATGTTTCTAACATTTTGTTGATGTTTGAGCTGAGTTCTGGCAGGGCCTAAGTTTATGAAAAGCATAGTGTTTGTCATCATAAAAAAGGGGGAATTTGTTGGCCCAAGTAAAGGTTAGTTTTGAAGACTGACAAAGGAACTCGGACATGAACCAGGTCCATCCAGTGGTCCATCCCTCAGGTTCACAAAAACGGGCAGATTCAAGCATCTGGGTTGCTCGTGAAGGAGATAAGCTTAACTTGGTGTATTAATATCTCCTGATCGAAAAGGTTGCATAATTGATAAGGAGAAGGAGTCCTTAATCAAAGAGAACACAATTCAAGATAGGGAAGGAGTTAGAAGTTGAAATCAACTAGAACTCTTCCACCAAGGAAGAGTTGCATCAGAACTCTAGTTATTTTTTCATCTACTAACTCTATAAATTGCAGGATGTTCTCACATTAAAGCGTTGCACAAAAACGCAGAAGTTAAATGTGAATTGGGAGCAAAATAGCAAGGCTTTTTGCAAGCAGTTCGTGTGTGATTCAAGTGTGCAAACCAGAAGCTACATGAACCAGATTGAAGAACCAGCTCCATAAAGAGTTTTATGTGTCTTTCTTTTATTCTTGTTCAATTGTAGTAGGTGTTTTAAAGTTGTACCTTTCCAGCTTTCATAGAAGCAATTGTATTAGGTACTTTGAGTATTCAAGTTAGAGTTAACTTGAAGTTGTCGCAGCAGTTAGAGGCTGGTTGCCACAACGAGATTAGAGTTAATCCTTAGGTTTACAAAGAGTTTTGTAAATGCAGTTTTGGCTCAGTGATATTAGTGGAAGTTTGGGAAAATCCTACTGAGTAGTAGGTCGTGATTTTTTCACCTTTTGAGCCAGGTGTTTTCCACATAAAATCTCTGTGTTCTTTATTTTATGTACTTTTAATTCCGCAAACAGTAGTAATAAGTTCACCTAGAAGAACCAGGTCCTTCCAGAAGCAGTTTAAGCGAAAAATTGAGTACCACATAAATCACCCCCCCTCTTGTGTGGTATTGATGTTTAGAACATCAGTAAGTGAGGGACCTAGATTATCAGAAGAGATGCAGAATGCACAAGAATTAAGAATGGTTACAGGTTCTGCTGGTTATAGCATCTTTATTACGGATCTTATATCTAACATTGACCGTGAATGAAAACGAATCAGAATTGTTCGAGGATCCCTATAGGCATGATTTCTATGCATTAGTGATTTTTAGATGTGGTATCTAATTGTAGAAACCTTGTAGACATGACATCTAAATGCAGAATCTTGTGTTAAACCTTATAGACATGGTATCTAAATGCAGAAACTTGTTTAAACCTTATAGACATGGTATCTAAATGCAGTTTGAATTATGCAGAATTAAAATACTCCTATAGGCATGGCTTCTAGGTGAAGTTTGAAATGCAGAAATTAAAAACACCCTATAGGCATGATCTCTACCCTTGCATGCATAGTTCCCCACCCTTTTCACTAGCCAGCCCCAAATGTTTATTACAACTTATTACAAACCAGAATAATAAATTACATAAGAAAAAATACAAAGAAAAGTACAATTAGAGGAAGCCCGATTCTTGACTTCCTCTCTGAGTTATGAGATAAACCAACTCAAAGTCCATTAATCCAAAGCCTTTATCCAATTTGAGTGTCTCAGAGCTCCCTAAGAGCCTCAATGGGACTCCGGGCAGTGCTCACACCCAAATTGTATCACCAGAATAGGGACAAGTGCAGTGTGGAAGTGCCAGCCCTCAAGTGTCCAAGTTCAGAGGGAGCTCAATGGGTCCCAAGGTAAGGCTCACAAGAGGGGGGCAGAACTTAAGTCTAAGAGAGAGTGCAAGTGAAGAAACAGAGTTTTAAGAACTAAGGAAATAAAGAAGAGGGAAAGGGGTGCTGGGAAACAGTTACAGAGTGAAGGATTTCACAAAAAGGGGTTTAGGGATTGGGAGCTGCAAAGAGCCTATGCACTTAGGCATTAGTTAATTCAGGGCATGCACAACAATAGGGAGTGCTGTTATGCTCACAAAATCAACCAGAATACACAACATATAATGGTAACATAGAGGTTATGATCCCAGGGGAGTCAAGTTTGAGTCATAGACAGCAATACTTAATACTGTCATGCCTCAAACAAACCATTAGTATCAAACACATTGGGGTAGGGGTTTAGGATGCGTAATAGATTCAGAACAGGCAGAAGGGAATTACAACATGCTTAGAATAAAGTACTGAATCAAACACAAGCAGTAGGCAGACAAGAAAACAAAAGTATTAAGTAAACATATTGTTGTGATGCTGAAGTCTTAATCAAGACATACCAGTTCAAAGAAGCAAGAATGCGGTAAAAGCAGGTAGCCGGACTTTGAAGACAGGCCACAGTACAAGTAGCAAGAGAGAATATTTTTGAGTATGAGTGTGAGTTCAGAAATTAAGAGTGTTCGTGTGTTTTGTGTTTAATGAAAGAGCAGGGTATTTATAGTTTGAAAACAGGTGGAAAATAAGGCAAAAATCATAGTTCAGCAGTAATTATGGAACTATGTGTCAACTAAAATCAAATCTGTATAAGACGTACTTTAATTAAGGAGTTACAATTAAACGGTAATGGGCAGAAGGCATTTAAGGTTAGCAATCAAGTAGAACACCATGTATAGAATAAACAATTAGGGGTAAGTGCATAGAGGCTTAATTAAGGGAAGAATCTTTGAAATACTCGGTTAACCAAATAAGGTAAGAAAACAAAGTAAAGTTGCAGAATGTGGAGACAATCGAAAACCAGAATAGCAAATCAAGGAGTCAAGGATTTCAAAATCACCGACTTAAGGAGAGTAACATGGGTTCCCATGAATAAACCAAGTTAAATACAAGAGAATCGAAAGTCTAAAGGGAAGTTTTCAAATCAATCCAAGAAACAGGGAATCAATAAAACAAGGAAAGAATCAATTACACGAGTGCAATCAGAATTACACAAGGAGGTGTGAAATCAGTCCAAAATTGAAGGTCATTTTAGAGGGAAATTTAGCATATAAAAGAGTGCATAAACATTAAGCATGCGAGGCTGAACTCATGCCAAAGAGAAACATCATGCAATAGCAAGCACAGAGTCAGTAGCTAGTGAACACGGTAGTCACATAAGTCGATTTCAGTAACTTAGTAATAGAGAAAATGAGGGAGTATCAAATAGCATGCAAAGGGGTAAAGTGAAAAGACCTTATAGAAAAGTTTAGCAGGAAGTCAAAATCACATAAAGAAATAAAAGATTTTGAAATTCAGTCGAGCACAGATGAAGCAACTCGAATAGGTCTAAAGCAAATTAGGGTTTTGAAACCACTCGAATTCAGAGCATGACGAACAAGTAAATCACATAGCAGGTAATCTCAGAACTCGAATGAACCCCAAATTTTAGGGTTTTCACCATCGGTCGAGTATAGAGTTGAAAGACAAGTCAATCAGACAGAATACTAACAAAATAAATTCAGAAAATCTCAAAAAGGAACTAAGACCTTTAACATGCACATTCCAGTAGAAGAACAACATAAAGACACACGTTAAAAATCAGGGAAAGCTTCAAAATAACTTAACAAAACCCTAAATCGGAAAAGAGAAAGGTTCTGAAGGTAAAGTTTGGAAAGAAACCTTAAAAAAAATGTTCAGAAGCTTAGAGTAAACACAAATCTAAAACAGATCTAAAAGAATCGGAAGAACCTCAAAGGTTAGGGTTTCAGAAGAAACCCAGATGGTGAGAAAGGCTTGGAAAAACATCGGTCTAAGCAGGAGAAGTCAAGAATCAGGCTTGAATAGCCATGGCTGGCCGGAACAAAGTCGGAGATGACCGGAAACAGCCATAGAATTGAAAACGAACAAAGTCTGGGCCAAGCTTCTTCAAGTCTGGCCTTGAAACTATGATAATCGAGCATCTAGGAGTCATAGGAGGTAGATACAGGCCTTCAATGTCTTTGGAAGTCATGGATTTGTGAGATTTTCAGGTGGTAGTTGAGGGCGGTGGCTAGGGTTTGAGAGGGGATGAGAGAGAATTGAGAGAGAAGGGGGGTTTGAAGGCGGCTGCAGATGAGAAATGACTAGGGTTTGGGGGTAATTGGGAATTAAAAAAGGAAAGGTTTAATGGCGGCGGTTGATCATTTTGATCAACGGCCTGGATTGAATGGGAATTTGGGCGGGTTGTTTAAAAAGGGTCGTGGGTCGGGTAGGCCTAGGATTTGGGCTGGGTGATTGGGTTTTAAAAAATGGGGTTCAAAATCAGGCTCAAACAAGGCTAAAATTGAAATAAACGGGGCTAACATTTAAATAACCATTTTCCCTTTATTTGTTTTACAAAAAATAGTAGACTACTTTCTGAAAATAAATTAAAGGTACTAAAATGATTAATAATACATAATTATCAAATTAAAAAATACTGGAGTCAATTTTATAATTATAAACACAATTAAAACTTAAAAGAGGCTAATATTGCAATTATATGCAATTTAGCTTTTAAAATACTAAATATATTTGTAAAAATGTGCAAAAATTATGTTATCTAAATTTTAGTATAAATATGAGAGTCCAATAAATAAATTACCAAAATGATAATTTTGGGAGTAATTATTAGGCTTTTCTGGATAAAATAGGGCAATAAATTAATTTAAAAATCTTTTAAAAATTAAGGAAAAATAATAAAACATTTGGGCATACCTATATATGCATACATATGCTATTTTGAAAGTATTTTGCATATTAAAATATATAGAAAAAAATTGGGTATCAACACTCTCATGAAAGGGCGCCTATTCGCGGATCCCCATCGTGCGAGGTAGAATTGCACTCACCCATTCGCGAATGTCAGAAACTTGCAGAGGAGGCACCCTCTCAGCTACAAAAACAAAAACAAACCCCCAACGAGGTCATTAATGGGGGACGACCGACAACCCTCGTAAGAAAAAAATGGATGAAGTAAGAAGAAAAGAAGGCCTACGGGCAAAGTTCCACGTCTCAGGAAACCCCGCCGGGTTTGACACGACGTGCTCTGTTCGGACGTAGAAGAAGCTCTCCCAAAAGCGGCGATTTGCCTTATCATCCATCTTCACCACCAAAGTCTTGGCTCCTCGTTGACGCATGTGAATCATCGTACCCGTAAGAAAATAGGGGGCGAAGAGGTGTAGCATGTGCTCTAGGGAGATTTCACGGTCGGCGAGCTCCGCGTACTTGATGAGCATAAGGAAAAGCTTGTACGCGTACAGAGAGAGTTGAGCTGGACACACCTCATAGAAGCGGCAGAAACCCACCACCAGGGAAAGAAGAGGAAGTGTGTACCCGATGACAAAGGGATACGCATAAAACGCGCAGTAGCCTGGACGGTGTATGTGCACTATATCCTGGTCCGCCAGAACCAACTCAATGTGATCGGGGATCCCCCATTTGGCTTTGAACGCCATGAGTGCCGTAACATCCATCGTAGGAAGAACGGGTTCCGGCTCGTCTCCGGCAGGGCTACTAAAGTCAGTCCTCACCTTCCCTGGAAGGGGAACCACCTCATCCACCGTCAAAAAATTCTCGTCTTCCACCAGACCCTCTCTCTCTTCGATTAGGGGCATATTTTTCGGCATCGGAGAACCAATGGCTCCATCAGAGTTGGAGTCTCCGCTAACCATCTTCTCTTTGGTTGAAAGAAACGAGAATGGTGAAAGAAAAAGGTGGTGTTCACAACAAATCCTAACAGACAAAAGTGTGAGAAGCTGAAGAAGAAAAGTTACAAAAATTTCTCTCGAGCAATTAAGAAACGTAACATTTAAATGAGATGCTCTCCCTTATTTATAGGGATCTAAATGCGCTAAGCGGCAACACCAAGCCCCGCCAGTTAGAAAATAGTGAGGGCACGGGAAACGACGTAATGCATAGAAAACGCGTGTCATAATGACGCATGAGACGTATTAATGACATCCTGAACTGACGTGACGGTCTAACACAACTCGCAATTTTTGGATCGACAGAGTCCGCCCATCCTGCTCGCCAAGAGGCAACCCCAACAGGCGGATGGACTAACTGTATGGGTCAAAATTTGACCATACGTAGATTAGTGCTGAAGGGGATGGAAACGGGCCGACTAAGCCGTGGTTGTATCCATTAGGCATCATAACGATGAGTATCTCGGCCACTGCCGAGATCGAACTATCAGAAAGTTTGTAAGGCGAAGTATATGTCGTGACAATTAAGGGGAACGACCTAATGTACAATCAGCAGATTAAGGTGTTCTGGCTGAGGACCGTTGGATAAAAGGGAATGCTTATAATATATGTAGGGGGCAAGAGAA
>NW_017671461.1:272948-274163 GCF_001879085.1 Nicotiana attenuata | reverse complement strand
GGGGGGGCTCTGGGCAACAGGAAAAAGAGAGAGAAGGACCAAAAAAGGTCTCTGAGGAAAATGAAGCCAAGGTCTAGATCATGGATGTAAATCTTTGTGATCATCTTTCTCAAATCAATAAAGATTGATTCCGCAGCTGTTAATGGCATCCCTTCTTTTCCTCCTTTGCTCTTATATTACAGAACAATACATCGAGAATGTAAGCATGTCATTTATGTTCCGTATCCCTTTTAATCTTAGAGGTTCATAAGCTTGACTATATCTTACTCTCTTGTTCAATGTGTTTTGATCTAGAATTAATTATCCTTGGCTAGGATTTATCCTTTATTTTCTTATTAATTAGTTTAACAAAAAGCTTAACACTTTTTGATCAAACACCCCCACTAGGCAAATCTTCATGCCCATCACTCATATGTTGTAACGAAAAAAAGTAAATAATTTATTCACAAGTGGAATACCAAACAGTGACTATTTAGAGGAAATTTTGCAGACTAAAGCGAAAATGAGGTAAGAAGCTCTTTTTCACTCATAATAATCTCAAATCTCAAAGCATCTTTCAATGATCTACACATCTCAAGAAAATAGGTAATAACACTCTAATACTATAACATCCTCTTTGACTAGAAAATAGAAAATATAGTCCCATACGATTTTGATTACAAAATTTTATTAGACATGAACTCAAAAGACTCGCAAGTACCAAATACTAAATGATTTAGGACTGCTAATATTAGTTTAATTCCGAGTGTAAGTAAAAGAAGTATACTCATTTATTTAATTTAAAAACAAAAGCAGGTCATGTAAGATGAGCATAAAACACGTTACGTGATCAATTGATTGTCGTTGGATCTTGTCAACAGTAAAAGAATCGAGTAGAATTCAAGGATTTTTAAAGGAGATTTAGGGTTTCTAGTTCTTTCTTATCAGAGCAACAAAAGAAAATGTGAGAAATGAATAGAAATGGACGGCCTGCCTAGTACATCTGGGCCCTTATGTATTTATAATAACCCGGTAATTCGGTCCAGAAGTTTTACAAAACGAATATACTAAGATTATAAATAATGGCTACAAAATTGAATTAGGCTAACTATTACAAAGACTAACTAGTGCTAAGTGCTTTCAGAATAGATAACGGGTCAGGACTCATGTTTGTTGCTTTGGGCCTGATGCTGATTATTTTGAAAGCCCAACTCTCCCCCCCCCCCCCCCCCCCCC